>NW_027494928.1:145000-239890 GCF_021521415.1 Bidens hawaiensis
CAGTAAGCATTGTTAACTTTGACAAACCCTCTCGATGGCAAGGCCAAAACAGGAAAGACAGTAAGCATTGTTAACTTTGACAAACCCTCCTGATGGCAAGGCCAATTCAGGCAAGACAGTATGCATTGTTAACTTTGACAAACCCTTCCTATGGCAAAGCCGTTTCAGGCAAGACAGTAAGCATTGTTAACTTTGACAAACCCTCCCGATGGCAAAGCCGTTTCAGGCAAGACAGTAAGCATTGTTAACTTTGACAAACTCTCCCGATGGCAGGGCCAAATCAGGCAAGACAGTAAGCATTGTTAACTTTGACAAACCCTCCCGATGGCAAGGCCAAACCAGGCAAGACAGCAAGTCATGTTAAGAAAGGCACAAACGCAAATTAGGGCAAAACAAGGATCCCATGAGACCCCATGCCCACATCGTTTTCCATATCCAGGATACCAAGCAACGCTCAATGGGCCACAACATCAACGCAAGCGTAATGTTATGGATCAAAGAGACCGCTTTGTGGTTCATCCGATGCCACAAAAATGGCACGAGACAAAATCAACTGTAATCAACCAAGACAATACCAATGCTTAGGTACGCAACACAGAAACCCACAATTTGGCCAGGCAATAGATGCCCAAACAAACAACTGAAGAGGTATGCCGGGTGGAAGTTGTTGCACAAGCAAAGAGCCAACCACCCGTAACAAACCAAACACAACTCATGCACCTTTACGATGGACATTCCCAAGAACCGCTCAACTAGTGACAACCCACAAGGCACAAAGGCAATGTGAACAGCCAAAAGCCATGGCAATCCCCAGAAAGCACCGGGCGATGCGAATACCCCCCAACCCCCCGCCCCCCACCCAAGCCGTTCTAGACATTCATCAGGATCGAACGAAACGAAATTATCCCACTTGTGGCAACAACAACGCTGTAAAAAACAGCAGGCAACGATCCACAATAACCATGACTAGGACAGGCCAAAGCATTTATCCACTTCTATTGTTTTCTTGTTCGTTGACCTCAACCTGAATAATGCTATTCTTGGGCCTGGGAGGTGCCCTCAACCGACAGGCGCCCACTAATCTTCCAGCTCTCGACCAGACTTTCCGCGACTACCGTATGACGACCCCCCGGGAGAACTAGCCATTCCGGGCAAGGCGGTCAACGTACAAGAGGCCCCCGGACAAATCAGTTGGGGATCCATCAATCAGGAATCCAACATCCTAGTCATCGCCTCAAATACACCTCGGCAGCCGCTTCTCGAAACCAAACCAGGGAAGCCAAGAATCAAGCCTTGGACGAGTAAAGCAACCCAGCACCCTAGCCACGCTTCGTTTGGATAAAAGGGACGTGTCATTGCACCACAAAATTTCGTAAACCGACCATCGACCTTAAATCATGCCTAGAACGGACGAGCAAGCATATCATGGCAACCCACAGCCATGACGAGGGGGGGAAACCTTCCCTAAGGAATGCTTGCTCTCAACCCACTACCCCCCCTATATATACATTCTGAACATTTAGCAAAGTGACAGGAAAAGACATTAAATTTTTGAGGAATCATAATTTTTGAAGGCACCCATATTGGCTTGCCTTGGCCGAGTTTTCCATGCCTTGGATGTGCCTTGGCATGCCTTTGGCTTGCCTTTGGCTGTTCCTTGGCCGAGTTTTGCATGCCTTGGCCGTGCCTTGGCCGAGTTTTGCATGCCTTGGCCGAGTTTTGCATGCCTTTGGCTTGCCCATGGGTGCCCTGGCATGCCTTTGGCCGTGCCTTGGAAAGCCTTGCCCATGGGCGCCTTAGCATGCCTTTAGCTTGCCTTGGTTGATGACTCGCGCCTACTAGGAATTCCTCGTTCAAGACCATCAATTGCAATGATCTATCCCCGTCACGATGAAATTTCAAAGATTTCCCGGGCCTGTCGGCCAAGGCTATATACTCGTTGAATACATCAGTAGCCCGCGTGCGGCCCAGAACATCTAAGGGCATCACAGACCTGTTATTGCCTCAAACTTCCGTGGCCTAAAAGGCCATAGTCCTTCTAAGAAGCTGGCCGTGGAGGGATACCTCCGCATAGCTAGTTAGCAGGCTGAGGTCTCGTTCGTTAACGGAATTAACCAGACAAATCGCTCCACCAACTAAGAACGGCCATGCACCACCACCCATAGAATCAAGAAAGAGCTCTCAGTTTGTCAATCCTTACTATTTCTGGACATGGTAAGTTTCCCCGTGTTGAGTCAAATTAAGCCGCAGTCTCCTTTCTCCCAAGAAACGCAGTAGGCTGATATTTAATAACCATAATCAGTATAGCAAGCTGATATTATTCCCACATTTAATCATTATAGCAAGCTGATATTATATGCTTACTAATTGATTGTTAAACCAAAGTTATGAGGAGTTTAAACCAAAATGATACACTTTTATATTTGATCTTCATTCTAAAATGTATAATAACCCAAAAATAGTGTCTTTCAATTTATGTCTTTAATTTCACTTTATTAAACTTATTTATCAAACCAAAACCAATATGATAGTCAATTCAGGTTAAAATATATACAACGATTTAGTAGTAAAAAGCAAACAAGTGTGTGCGTGCATCGATAATTGGTTCTTACATATACTCTATTACATCTACGATAGGTACACTTACCTATTTGTGTGTGGTCTAGTTAAAATAATAATCGTTTTTATAAATTTAAAACTAGACATTGTGTTAGCAAACCTTTGAAAAAATTAACACATTTTTCTATACCATTACACGCACATCAAATTTTTGGCGCCGTTGTCGGGGACACATGATGATTTTTTTATAAACAATCCTAGTACTTATTTAACCTTGTTTATAATGTACATATTTAAAAACTTATCAAAATAACCAAAAATATTTTTCTATCTTCTTTGTTTTTAAATTTTAGTTTAGTTTTATTTTCTTCTATCTTTCTCGGTATAAGTTGCTTACTTTAATTTAGTTTTAAATTTAGCTATTAGATTTTCTTTTTATTTTTCAAGTAGTGTATGTCCTCTACATCTACTCTCAACCTCATTTCACCACTTTCCGAACTTGAATGCCACTTTCACCAAAGAAACGCAGTCAAGCGCGTAAAGCAACCAAAGGAGTTAAGGACGAACCGAAGGATGGTACATCGACCAAGGAAAACAGAGTAACCTATGATGTCTGAACAAAACAACAAGATAAACATGAGCGAATAGGGCAAGCCGACACTCGACAGTTATGGCAATAGCATTGCACCACTCGAAATACTTCAAAACTTTAAAATCAAATCTAGTGTCATTCATATGATCGAAAACTCTATCCAATTTCATGACCCTCTCTGTGAAGATCCCTTATCTCTTATTTCCTGATTTTTTTGAATTTGTGGAACTTCCAAAATACAAAGATGCTTCGAAGATTAAATTAGACTTTAAACTCTATCATTTTTCGCTCTGAGGCTAGGCCTTGGAATGACAAGAATCTTTGTCATCCAGTACCCTCTCCACTTGGGACATTATGGTAGAGAAATTCCTTCTAAAATACTTTCCACCAAACAAAACTGCTAAGTATCACACCAGCATCACCGAATTCAGGGCAGATGAAGACGAGTCACTACACGAAGCATGGGAGAGATACGAGAGCCTTTTTCGACGATGTCCGCACCATGGATTGAACAAATGGCTTCAAGTATAAACCTTCTTCGATGCTTAAAATAGTCAAAACAAACAAAAAAGCAATCGATCAGCTCGCAGGTGAAGATATCGAAACCAAATCACCAAATGAGGCATTCGAGATCTTAGAAAAAGCTGCCAAGAAAAGATTTGCCTATAATCCGCCTCGATCAACCCCATCAAATACGCCGTCAATTCAGAAAATCAAGTTATGAAGGAGGAAGAAGAAGAAGAAGAAGTAACTTTGAAGAAACATTCAAAGAAGTTGATAGAGATCTAGAACCGAAAGCTGAACCTTTTATTGAAGATCTGCCTACTTTGGAGCATAAGGAATTACCCAAACACCTCAAGTACACTTTCCTCGAAAGAAAATCTCAATTACCTATCATCACTTCTTCCGACCTTTCGAGCGATGAGAAAGAGAGACTCCTCAAATTCCTTAGATCTCACAAGAAATCTAACACTTGGAAAATCTTGGATAACAAAGACATCAGCCCGTCATTTTGCACTCACAAGATTTTAATGAAAGAAAACTTCAAACCCGCAGTCTAGCACCATAAATGACTAAATCCAAACATGCGAGACGTGGTGAAAAAAGAAGTACTTAAGCTATTTGTTGCAGGATTGATTTACCCCATTTCCAATCCTCCTTGGGTAAAACCTGTTCAAGTAGTTCTGAAGAAAGGAGGAATGACCGTGGTCACCAATGACGAAAATTAGCTGGTTCTCATGAGAACCGGCATGGGATAGCGAGTTTGCATCGACTATGGCAAAACAACTATGCCACTAGGAAAGATAAGTTTCCTCTCCCATTTATTGATCAGATGCTCGAGCGTCTATCATAAAATATGTACTATTACTTTCTAGACGGATTCTCTAGTTATTTTCAAATTCCAATCTTCCATGAAGACTAGGAGAAAACAATATTAACATGTCCCTATAGCACATTCGCTTATCAACTAATGCCCTTTGGACTGTGTAATGCACCAGCTACTTTTCAAGTTGTATGGTAGCTATCTTTTACGACATGATTGAAGATTCAATGGAGGTATTCATGGAAGATTTTTTCATATTCAGCGATTCCTTCAATTTGTGTCTCGAAAATCTCAAAAGAATGTTACAAAGATGTGAGGAACTCAACCTTGTGTTCAACTGTGAGAAATGCCACTCTAGGGTTAAAGAAGGTATTTTTCTTGGGCACAAGATCTCTCAAGGACTAAAGGTGGATAGAGCAAAAGTAGAAACTATTTCTTAACTTCTACCACCCACATCTGTAAAAGCTATTCGAAGTTTCCTTGGCCATGCGGTTTTCTATCGTCTTCTCATCAAAGACTTTTCAAATATAGCCCTGAGAATGACACAACTTCTTGAAAAGGATGCCTCATTCATCTTCTCCGAATAATGTTTGAATGCATTTCAAATTCTGAAGGACAAACTTGTAAATGCCCCAATTATGATAGCTCTAGACTGGACGTTACCATTCGAACTTATGTGTGATGCAAGCGACTTTGTAGTTGGAGTAGTCTTAGGGCAAAGGAAAGATAATCATTTTCATTCGATCTACTAAGCCAGCTAAACTCTCAATGATGCTCAATAAAATTACACAACTACTGAGAAGGGGCTTTTAGCCATAGTCTTCGCTTTCGACAAATTCCGTTCTTATCTAGTCCTTTTAAAGACCATCGTCTACACCGATCACGCGGCAATTAATTACTTGTTCACCAAAAAAGATGCTAAACCCCGTCTGATCTGATGGATTTTACTTCTACAATAATTCAACATCGAAATCAAGGATAAAAAGGGTGCTAAAAATGTGGCAGCCGACCACCTTTCTCGTTTGGAATGCCCAACTTCGCAAGAAATAATGGGGACCAAAATAAATGACAACTTTCACCTTGAATTTTTCATGCAAATCTAGACTCTTGAAGTAAATCATTCTTGGTTCGCAGGCATTGAAAACTACAAAGCTGGTGGAATTGTTCTCAACGGAATGACGGACCTATCATCAAAGCAAGAATTTATTCTCTGACATCAAATTATACTTTTGGGAAGATCCCTACTTATTCCACATAGGAGCTGATAATATCATCCAAAGGTGCTTATATGGAGACGATGCACGCAAAGTCCTGAAACAATGTCATGAAGGACAAGCAGGAGGTCATCATGGAGCATCGGCAACTGCAAATAAAGTATTTGATGCGGATTCTATTGGCCTACGATCTACCAAGAAGCAAACAAAATGGTTCTCTATGCCAACATGCCAGTTACATCTCATTCCAAGATGAAATGCTTCAAAGGCCAGTCCATGTCTGCAAAGTATTTGACGTTTGGGGCATTGACTTTATGGGACCATTTTCAACGTCATTCGGTCATCATTACATCCTAGTTGTAGCACACTATGTATCAAAATGGGTCGAAGGCCTAGCTTTACCCACAAACGATGCTAGTATGGTTATCAAGTTTCTAAAGAAATTATTCTCTCATTTTGGTTGGAGAAATTGGACGACGCTCTGTGGGTTTCCGTGATGCCTATAAAACTCGTATAGGCACAACACCGTTCAAACTAGTATACGGAAAGGCTTGTCATCTTCCTGTCGAACTCAAACACAAAGCATATTGGGCACTTAAAACCACAAATCTTGATCTGCAGTCCACTGGGAAAAACATATTCATGCAATTGAACGAGCTAGATGAGCCGAGGATGCAAGCTTATGATAACTCCCGGATTTACAAGGAACATATGAAAAGACTTCATGATGCATGTCTAAAAGGTGAAAAACCATTTAAAACAGGCGACCAGGTACTCCTTTATAACTCTCGCCTTCGTTTATTTCCGGAAAGTTGTAGCTTAGATGGTATGGTAACGGTTAAGGAAGTTTTTGATTATGGAGCCATTGAGCTTGTCTAAAAGGATGAGCATAGCTTTATAGTAAATGGTCACTGACTTAAGCTTTACTTAGGAGAACCGGAGGAAACTGCAGTGGAGGTACTTAACTTCCATCACATAAACTAAATTGCCATAACTACGAGTCAAACTATCGACTCCAATAAAAATTTAGCATGTTTAGAGTAGATTTTATTTTCTTTGTGTGGATAAGTTAAAAAAAATTAGGAACACACGGCCATGCGAAGTACAATTTCTTGCAGTGATCATTACTGGCACTATTTTGGCTCAGATTGTCCAGTTTTAGAGAAAACTTGCCAACATGGCTCGTGTTTTGTAAGGCACGATCGTGCTGAGAGGTCATGGCAAATTATAACTGTGTAACACTTCTTCTAGATTTTTTCACTCCTTCTAACCACATTTCTCTAACCTAAACAGCCTCCAAAGATCCCGATGGAACAACCGAATGCAGGAAACCTGATATACACTCCACCTAAAAAGAAAAACATTAACCTGGAGATGATTCTGCAACTTCAGGAAATGGCTAGAGAGCTAACTGACATGCTTGTTCAAAACGAACAATGTGTCCTAGCTCTAACCGAGACAGTGGAAAAAAATGAAGACTGAACTTCGTGACATCACCGAGCAAATTCAAATCCAGTCTATCCGACTAGGATTTTTCCCGCCACCTTTCGGTGGAAGTGATTCATTTGGTGGGAACCTCTCCGGATGAGGCTTTGGAGACCCTTTCTCAAACCTATTCTTAACTTGATTGCTGATGGTTCAAGGGATTGTTTTGAGTACTAGTTGTTAGGACCAATTGAGCTTAACCCGATTCTATGTTGTTTTCTTTATTTTCTTTTTATGTGATTTTATTTTATTTATTTTTAAGAAAATTAATGTAATCTTAGGACTTTTAATGGAATGAAACTTATTTGTGTTTCAGGGATAAGATTTGCACACACTAAATCGGTCGTCCAAAAATACAACTGAGATACGAGAGAAAATTCGAAAAATCGTGGCAAATGTTAAGGCACGACCATGTTTTCCTAATAACAGGACGTGGTCACCTCAAACTTTTTACAGTTCATCATCTCTGCAAATCGTACAAAATTCTAGACTGACATTTATGACACTCACATAACACGCGCATGTTATGTCACCTCAGCCATGTTTTGCCCTCCTACGTGTCTATAAATGGCTATTACTTCCCATCTTTTGACATACCCCTTTTCACACATCCCCTACCAAGAATTTGCCATGGACAGGAGAGGATGGAGGCCAAGTTATGGAAGATAAGGCGAGATGCCTATAGATGTAGTTAGGGAGTTAATTTTTTTACGCGAGAGAGTCGACAAACTAGTAAGCATTAACATGGTGGCGGAACAAAGGAACCGAGAGCTGCATGAAAAAGTTTAAATACTATGTTTCAAACACTATCATGTAGACCGGAGAATGGCTAAGCTACAAGAAAACCTCGAGCAGCTTACGGCCGAGCTCGCTCGTTTCAACTGAAACAAAACCGAGAGGGCAATCCAAACCAAATTCATGACAGCACCTGCCCACATACAGACTTTTTTGGGGGAGGACGGGATAATTTAAGTAGTTTCCGTTAGGTTTAAGATTCTAGTATGTCATCATTTGTACTCGTCGTTTCCTTCGTTTTATCATTTGTGTACTCGTTTCCCGATCAAAGAAATTTCATACTCTGTGTTTTCAAATTGACACACCTAACTTTTTTGTTTCATAATAGTCGTTAAACAATTCGTGGGTTTGAAAAAAACGGGAACAGGCCGGATCAGCACGACCATGCCATGATGACCATGGCGGTGTCGGGCTCGCATGCCAGAATATATTTTGGTTTACCCCTATTTTTCACTTTTAACCAACCATCTCAAACCCTAGGAGATTTCCAGCCAATTTGACAGCTCCATTTCACCGTTACTTGTTTCAGTCATCGAAGTATGTCAATTTACTTGTTTTAATCTCGTTCTAGGACTCGATTATACCCACTTCACACTGAAATCAGGTATAATCCGAACCCTAGGTTCAAGTCCCGCCAAATTCGGGTTGGATTAGGACGAATTAGCATGTCTATACTTGTTTGCATGATTTGTAAAGGGTTTTAGTTTTTAAAGTGGATGTAAACAAGTCTAGACACTGTTTTTCGTCCATTTTGGTTGATTTTTTGTTCGGTTGGGTTTCACCCTATGAACCGACCCGAGTCCAAAACCATTTGATAAGTTTGATAAATCAGGTTGATACGCACGTTCGAAACTTCAAAACTCTGAATTTGTACAAAACACGGGTCATGTTCTACCCCGAACAAACGTTGTCAACCAAGAAAGTCATCCAAAGAATCGACCAATCAGCACGGGTCGTGCCTTGCTTGGCACGGCTGTGCCTTATCTCTGGAACTGATTTCTAAAATTTTCATATTCACTGTTTTGATTCATTTTTCGTTCTAAACACTTAGGATGGCATCATTCAATGGATGACATCCATACATAAGGTTCTTGAACAGAAAAATTAGAAGAGAATGGTGTCTAACCCTCTGCAACTAATTAAACAACGGATGGAAAAGCCAACGATGTACGGTTGTACTAAAACACTTTAAGAAGTATATGAATAATACCGCATGGGTGACATAGTCACCAGCCCATGACGAAGATTATTCTCAAACATGGATAGATCAGTCAAGGAGTTGACAATGGAATTTTTAGCATCATTACAATTGAAAATGAATTCACAACCAACAAACTTTTGGGATGCAAACACTTTGTGATTTAGGATAGGAGTAGTGTGGCACGACTCTAACCTCGCCAACTTTGGGATCAACATTGGACTTTACACTGAAGAAGAAATGAGGTCCGATATGTGAAACATGTCCACATACACATTTCCGGATGAGGTAGGAAGGCAACACACCTACGCGCATCAATTAAGAAAAGATGTGTGGGAATTATTGACAAAAACTAATAGGGAAAACTATAACCCGAGCATTTCAAAAAGCAAGGAACTGAGAGATCCTTTGATGGGATGCATCCACCGTGTTAGGAACAAAGCGACGCAGCGGGACAACGCACAAACAAGCACACACGATTATACACGCAGTAAAACAGAAAATAATAACGATAAACACGACACAAGAATTTTACGTGGTTCGGTCCCAGCGGGGGACCTACATCCATGGGCTGCAACTAGGTTATTTCATTGATTAGGTACAAAGATTACAATTACATATCGGAATTATTTATAAGATATGAACTAGGGTTAAAGGCTTAATCAACAAGAAACAATAACGGGCCAAGTCCTTATTCTTCTTGTCACCAATTTGAGCCCAAGCCCAAAACTAGCTCAAAGCCTTCACAAATCCTAACAATCTCCCACTTGAAGGCTTTGCACGAACCGCAACAGCCATTCAAACAAAAAACCGATACCCTACTCAAGTAATCTTCAATAACATAAATCACCAAACATCCGGTTCCAAGAACAAGCAAAAACTCCAACAACGGAAGTTCTCCAAGCCTCCAGTTCTTCATGAACAAGCTAAGATTTCAACAATCCACCTAGTAATAGCGCCCGGCCTTTGCATCGGTTTCCAGAAAGGCCCATTGAAGCGCCCAGCTCCAATACGGTCATCACAGACCCAGTCATGGCAAAGCCCGCCAATGACTCATCTTCAATATCAACCGGCACCTACTTACTCATATAACCGGCTCCAGAGACTTTCAGAAGAAACAACACTCTCCTAATACAGCAAGCACCAAAGAGAGAATTTTCATTCGGAATTCCGATCTCAAAACAAACCCAACGTCACTGTGTAACTGTACTTGAACACCCCCGTGCTCCCACTGTTACCAAATCCCCGTCAAGGTTTAAACCACCGAATATGCTCAAGCTGAGATCCATGTGGCTCAAGGATTCATGCTTGCAATACGAATCCACTTAGCTCTACCCGATGCAGCGAGCCAAGACT
This sequence comes from Bidens hawaiensis, assembly GCF_021521415.1. Taxonomy (NCBI): domain Eukaryota; kingdom Viridiplantae; phylum Streptophyta; class Magnoliopsida; order Asterales; family Asteraceae; genus Bidens; species Bidens hawaiensis. Next base: position 155,524 of record NW_027494928.1, read on the forward strand.
TTTACAACTCTAGAAAAGTATTAAATAACAGATTTACCAATGCTTCATTGAAGTAGGTAACAAGAATGAAGCAAAACAAAATCTCAAACCCAAGAGTCTTCACTGCCTTCACCGAGTCCCAATGCATCACCACCGACACATTCTCAGAAGCAGAATTTACCATCTATGGACATTGACTCTAAAGAATGTCCCACACCTTCATGCAGCCCCACTAAGTCAAACTATGCTCAACTCCCACTGTCTTTGTTATCCCAACCCATGCCAAAACAACACCCATGAGTCAAATCTCCACTCGTACTTCCCCGGCGAAAACCTTCACCTAGTACTAGTACAAAGGACCTCCCTCAAGTGTCAAACCACTGATTACCATTGAACAAGAATAACTTCACAGTTCTAGACCAGCTAACAGGCAAACGATTATAACAACAGTTGAGCTTTCATGGAAAGCAAGCGGTACCAAGGGTTCCATGACCATACACCCGATCAGTTAACACAAACCCTAACCAAAAGATCATCCAAACGAGCAATAAATCACATAACTTGTCACTAACCTTTTTTTTTACTTATGTCGTCACCAGCACACCCACCGGTTCCATTTTCTCCAAGTTTATCCATCACCAGTACCACATCCAAGTTCACATGAAAACCAATCAACCAAAATCCATAACCGTCAACATTCCGATCATAACCACCTCGTCTTCAGTAATAACAATAACAAACGATAACAAATCAAAAACAGTGAACTGTCACAACAAGGGTATGGGCCTAAACTTGACGATTGTTCAACAGAACACTGTCAAATAAACCGATTTGCTCTTGCAATAACCGATAAATCAACTAACTGTAAATAAACTAGATACAATTACCTCATACTAATCTCTTGCAAACAAATCTGAACTCGAACCCCAAACGATCTTCACAAAACCGGGTTAAAAAAAATAATGGCTGATAATCATAGTCAAACCCGAACTTAGAACCGAATCCTAACATTCGCCACACAAGCACAGCAATCAACCCAAAACCTCGAAAAAACAAAGAAACAACTTCAAGGGTCATCTTATGGCAATCAAGTACGCCACCCCCTAATTAAAATAATTCTTCGAATAAGACTCCAGTAAATCCCAAAGATTCTCGGCAATAAGTTGTCGTTCCAAATCTTAATCACAATCTCGACTTTCGATCATTCATCTTCGAATCAGAATAGACCAAACGGTGAAACGTACATCAATGCAATAATTGCGTGTCAACAACGAGCCTAAGCTCTGATACCACTTGTTAGGAACAAAGCGGCACAGCGGAACAACACACGAACAAGCACACACGATTATACACGCAGTAAAACAGAAAATAATAATGATAAACGACACAAAAATTTTACGTGGTTTGGTCCCAGCAGGGGACCTACATCCACGGGCTGCAACTAGGTTATTTCATTGATTAGGTGCAAAGATTACAGTTACATATCAGGGTTATTTATAAGATATGAACTAGGGTTAAAGACTTAATCAACAAGAAACAATAACGGGCCAAGTCCTTGTTCTTCTTATCACCAATTTGAGCCCAAGCCCAAAACTAGCTCAAAGCCTTCAAAATCCTAACACACCGCCTACTAGGGAACACAATAACCAAACATGGAACTCACAGAGCATTTGTAAATATGTGTGACCTTTGGGCACTTTAATGTATCAAAGTAGGTAGACATTGCAACATAGCCTACCTATTATGCTCTTTACTTATTAAAAATGCCAAAGCTAGGATTTGTGTCCCGTTGTTTAGTGGTGGATGGATTGTAAGGCTTTATAGATTGTATGGGGTAAATTTTCAGGGCACATTAGGACCATCTCCCCTACCATTAGATTTATGCTATCGTTTTTGGATAGGTGGTGGAGGTGGTTTCCAAAGATCGCACATGGTACATTTTGTAAACAACCCTTGGATAATGTAAGATCAGCCCGAACACTCCCCATATGTGCGTCAAGGATCTATCTTAGGTGGAATGGTAGAATGTTTAGTTGTACCATATATATCATGGTAGTTGAAACAATTATTCGGTTATCAGATTCATTATATTTATGTAGGGCGGTATAGGTAAATATATACCCATACTTATTTTATGTCTTTAGATTTTGTGCAATATGTTTGTGGTTTTTTTTTGTAGAATTTTATGCATGTAGAATTTATTTTATTACTAGAACTTCCAAACGGCTTATAGGGAGACATCAATGACAAAAATTTCATCTCAACTCGTAGGGAAGTTACATTCCTTTTTCGCCTCGTTACAATTTATTTTTATATCTTTCACATTGAAGACAATGTGAGATTTAAGTGTTAGGAGGGATTTATGCCACACCCCAACCTATGGCGGAAATGTCGGGGCGTGAGCTGATTGCTCACAGCTCTCAAGGTACTATCATGCAATATTAAAGATGACAATATCTATTAAATTTAATTAAATATTCATATAAATCCAAATAATACAAAGTACAGAAATTTACAAATAAGGCAACACGATAATTAATAACTCCAAATTTAACTAAGTCTTGATTAAAATTCTTCTAACTTAATTCTTCAATAAGTCTTCACCAACTTGCATTAAATTCAAACGATAACCCGCATATGCGCATAAAATAGATATAATTTTGTCAACACATGTTTAAGTGAGTAAAACACCAATTTTTGACACTACAATAATAATATATAAGAGAAAATGCAGACTATTCCTATGAGATAAACAATTGAGCCATAGCATATAAAAAATTCACACAAATAATAAAGAAAGGGCTAAATCGTTGCCATGCGATTGGACGCCGACCACTAAGACAGTCGTATGATCATACTATTAATGATGGATCTCTCTGAATGCGGTAAAAATAAACTAAGTAAGCAAATAGCAAGTTTGGCATAAACTGATATAAACACAAGGATTAACAGTTGCAGATGAATACTATATAATAGGTAAATAGATAACATACGCATATGTCCCCAAAAGATTTAAAATAAATAAAAAGAAGAGGAGTGATTACTCACCTTAGAAATTTAATCAAAGCGGGAAAGTTTCAATAAGAAAGTGATAAATCACGCTCTTCGGGAATTACCGACGAGAATCCTATTCACAATAACTACGGAAATTAAATATAAATTCAACAAAGAATCTAAAACTGTATAGAGGTTCGGGATTTGATGATCGAGTGTGTTCTTGCTAAAGTTATTTATTACTTTAATTTATTATCAATCTTATTATCACTTTTATTTAACAAAGGTTTAACATAAATAATGTGATTTTAATTATTTAAAATACTTAACTAAATAATTATTAAGATTTTAATAGTTTACATAAAGATATTTGCTTTTTGATCTTTCTTTTAGAAAAAAAAATGCATTTAATATAGCTATATATATATATTTTTATTATTAATAAAGATTTCTTTTAAATTAGTACTGTAAATAATAATAATAACAATAATAATAATATTTATATAATGTATAATCTTTTTATAAAACACTTGAATTTTTACTATATGTTTAACAACGTGATATTATATATATATATATATATATATATATATATATATATATATATATGGTTTTAACATAGGTTCGAAAAAGTTATCGGTTAATATGTTGGTTTTATAAAAATATTATTTATTATTGTGTTTATGATGTTAACAATATAATTTATTTAGTTACATATGATATATAATAGTTTGAACAAATAATTACCAAAAACGACAAAAACGGGTTGGAGGGTTCGAACCCGCGCCCCCCGCCATCCTCATGACTAAACCCAAATGCACCAGCTAGCAGGGCTGTTGTCTAACTCGTGTTAAAACCATAATCAAAAATATATAAATACAAGGTATGAAACCCCAAAACAGCTAAGAACCCTAGAAATCACAATCTACCAATTTGTTAAACGTTTGGCCGATTGAGCATAGGGCTAATGAAGAGTGGATTAAGAGGAACAGGATGGTGTAATTAATTACCTTGCACGATCCTTAAATGTGGGTTAATTGTGACGTCGTGAGGCCGGTTAAACGAAGATCAAGAACGGCTGTCTCAAGGTCAAGATAATCCAATTGGTCATAGGGATTTCATTAGCGAGTTAGTAAGGATTGTTTCTATAGGTTTAACTGAATTATCAAGTTCGTTATAATGTATATTGGTTAACAAGTAAAGACGGTTTCTTATATTAAGCAAAGTGTATAATATATGATCTGGATTCCTAATTACGAGTGTCGGTAGGGTCGGTTAAGGCAAGAGGATCAACATACATAATTCAATTCCAAATTTACGACGATAATTACGCTTCAAGCAACGAAACGGGTATTCGGATAAACAATATGGGTCACGGTTAGGGGTAATAGATTAACGGGTTTAAAGGTTATAATAATCAAAAAATGCAGTTCAGTCCCTGAAGTATAGAGGTGGGAACAATAGGGGATTAAAGTTTAGTTTAGGGTAAAAATTGAATATACATCAAAGTTAATAAATATAATAAAAAAATATTAATAAAATAATAAAAACTCGATAGACGTGATGTTTTATTGATAAAATTTCCGGAACATAAAACGGGTCAGGTAACGGATATAAATATTAATTGAAAAATTCGAGTTATTACAATTTACACTTGGCCAAATTAAGTCTAAATGCAAAATTTTTGAGAAAATTTTATCACAAATAAGTTTTTGCAGCAATAAAACCGTTAGCTTTTTAAATACTTTTTGACAAATCGAGTAACTAAGAAATAATGAGAAACAATTGAGCAAGAATAATCTACTCCAAAAAAAGTGATAAAAACTAAAAATATGGTTTGTAATATTGAGATTAACTTTATGCAAAATATGATGTTTTCAACCAATCCTTCCGTTTGTGAGAATTAAGCCTTCATGCATATATTCAGAAAAATACTCATATATTGGATACTTTTGAGTAAGTTAGGTACTTTTTGTATATTAGAACTTGTCTTGAGAATTATGTTTGAGATCAAACGAAATGCCGCATAAAAAGTATGGTAATATATTTCCAAAGCCACAAACAACCACATAAACCTTTCCCTGTCACCAAAACTACCCAAAAATTTATCCTACCAAATTACCCTTTTATCGGTAAAAATCCGCATTGCTCTTTTTCCGGCAAACCCTAAGGAACTGGAATGCATTCTTTTAATTTCAATTTACTTCGAGGCCTACAATTCGCAAAACCTAGGTTTCCTCTAGAACTTAGGGATAGAATTTTTCTCTTTAGCAATGAGGTAAGGAAAAAGCGGCGCCAAAGGGAACAAAGGCCACCATTTTGTAAGATTTCCAAAGCACAATGAAAAGACGAGCGAAAAGATATGAACGATGTTTGGGTCGCGAAAACTGGTCTCACAAAGGAATACATAGGGAAAAAATTGATGATTCACCATACTTTGAGATGAAAAATGGAGAAAAAGCAAGAACAAAAAGAAATATTTCAAAGAAGAAGCCCGATTAGTCGTACCCCTTCATATACCTTTGCCAAAATACCCAATAAAACCTATCACCCACACACCGAAACCTTTGGAAATATAGTATCTATTGACATATGCAGCACTTCACTAAGTGGGTGGAGAATTAATCTCTCGGCAAGCATATTTTCTGTAAGTCATATCTTGGCTAGAGTGTTTATACATACAACATTTCATGTATGTCTAGATATAAAGCCTAGTGTGTGTAAGCATTGCGAGAACATGACGTTTTTACATAAAATGAAGCTCATAAAGCAAACCATAGTTTTAAAATTATCACCGCATACACTAACATGTTTTGCTCTTATGGATTATCTGGACTTTTTGAAATTACTAGGGATGATTAACTTCAGCTCACGTGCTGTTCAAAGAATTTGTTCAAAGCTTGCTTGAGGACATGCAAGATTCAAGTGTGGGGAGATTTGATGGATAATAATTTATACATCTTTTTAGCACTAAAGTATCTTCAATAAGTGTAATGTATATAAAATATAGCCCTGAGGAATAAAACGAGTTGATATACGTAGAAAAACGGAGATAAATGGTAAAAGCAAACTCAACACACCCCATGGTGAATCAAGACACGACCATGCCTAGAGCATACGAAGTAAATACAAAAATCAGGTAGCCAAAACATGGCTATGTTAACCTTGACACACCCATGTTATCAAGAACAAGAGGAAAATAAGGTTCAAAAGCAAAACACGGTCATGCCTTCAGTAGATGAGAAAAGGACAAAACTGATGACATTTGGACTGCTATGGAGTCAACACGGTTGTGCCTTTCTTAACACGGTCTTGTTAACCCATGCTGTACGAACTGATTATGAAGCATTTAATGTAGCAAGACAAAAAAAGTCACCACAACCGTGCTAAGGGCACCTGGACAACCTATAAATTGAATGTTCATCTCCTTCATTCAATATACCTTTCAACCTCATTTACTCCAATACAACCACCTCTTTTCACCACCATCAAGAAGGGAATTAATTTCATCCATCCAACCTTTGAAGATTAAAGAGATTAAGCTCTTAGAAGAAGTCATTAGCATCAAATATTAGTAATCCAAATTGGTTAGATTGTTTCAATTTGATCATGTTTGTAACTATTACCTTGATGATCAACATTATGTTTATTACTGGCTAAACTTTCATAGTATCATTTTGGTTATTAACGAATCTTAACTAAAGTTTAATAATGATAGTTTACATGTGATCATTTTGTAATAAGTATTGGTTATTTTGCAATTATCACTTGATGTGGAATGTTAAAATACTCTTTAAAAATACTCCATGTGCCAAGCTTGATGATAAGCCGAGAAACTGCTAGTCTTGCGAAAACTTGGTGAACCCTAAAATAGACACCAAGTTTCGAGCATGACGATAATCCGTGGAACTGCCACTCTTGTGAGGACTTGGTTATCAAACTAAGAATATTTAAATGAGCCACCAAGTTTCGAGCCTGATTATAAGTCGAGGCATCGCCATTCTTGTAAGGGCTTGGTTGAGGAAAAAACGTGAATCCTATTATTGACATGTACCAAATGGAATATTAGTAGTAATTAATCATTTTAGAATGGGAATCATCAACAATGTTTGTGGAAACGGATTGTTGATATTCATCCACTATGATCGGTTAATTACTTGGTAAGTGAGTGTGCAACATAGCCTATTTTAACTACTCTTGGGTGGTTAGGAATAAGGTGTTGCATTAAATCACTATAGAAAGCTAATATCACAAGTTTACTAATGTAGTGTTAAACCAAAGTTAAGAGGAGTTTAAACCAAGATGATACACTTTTACATTTGATATTCATTCTAAAAAGTATAATAACCAAAATATAGAATCTTTTTAATTTATGTCTTTAATTTCACTTTCACTTTATAATTTCACTTCAATTTCACAAGTTAGTTATATAGTTTATTTGGTTATTGGTACGAACAATGGTACTTTATACGTGTTTATTATGTCACAGGTCACATGATATTAATGTGTTTAATTTGGACTTGTACGTGCACGAGATGAAGACTCGGGATGATTTGTGATAGTGTCTGATCAAAACTACATAATCTGGGTAAAAGTTGGTTTAGCCATCATTTACTGAAAACAGAGTATCATTTGTTGAGCATAGGAGGAGCGTACATCAGAAGTTTTTACAGTATGGTTTACTGAGTTAAAGTATCATACTCAAAGTTAGGGAACCATTTGCTGAGCTAGAGTACCATTTTGCTAAAACTAGAGTATCATATGTTAGACCAAATAAAACCACGGGATTCGCAAAACTAAAAACCATATAAGGATAAAGTTAGGGTTAGAGAAAGAGACATCCCTGGATGTTGGAAAATATTCTTGGAGAGAATAAAAAAACCACTATTATTCCATCAAATCAACTTCGAGCTCCATGAAGATGGAAGATTCCATCAACATAATGAGTGGCTAATCTTCTCAAATGGTCCCTACCAGTGTGACTCAATTAAGGGCAATTGTATGCTTCATCATATTCAAACTAGTCAAAACAATCATATAAGCAATTATCATGAAAACTAATCCTTCTAATCGAAATAAACCTAAACCGACTGAGCAGACAGTAATACCAAACATCAATACTCATATCATCCTCGCAATGCATGTCCTAGCTAGACTTGTATATGCGAGTAAGAATTGGTCATCCGTATTAGAGGATGTTATTCTAAAGTGTAATTATTCGGCAGTAGAAATGACAATTCATAGTTGGAGACTTGGTTTGTATTTTTCTACCGGAGTTGATTTAGTCACTTTTAGTTGAAGAACTACCTATACCTTGGTGAAATACTACAATTTGGAGATTTCAATGGAGATTGGTTAAGGTTTCTACTACATATGAAGAAAGTATCTATCCGGATTTGGAAAATTGACTAAGTTTTGGAACTATGTGGACAAGGGAACTACTAAAGGAAGGATTACTAACAAAGATTTCTAAACTTAACTGTATGAGTTAGTGTGGTCAATAATAGTTGATACGTGTCACTATAACAACTAGCGGTTTTAGAGAGAGTCTATCATTTTTCCATGTACTTTAACATTTGAGATTAATATACATGACTCGATAGATTACATATATGTGTTCGATTACTTCAATACATGAGTGTGTAGATTTTGTTTGCACATTTGAGTTTGTGTTCTTGATAGATTGTGAGATAGATTGATCCTAACAGAGTGGACAGGTTTGCGGCGAGGATTAAGTGGCGTTATACAGTGCAGTACCCATGGTGGTTGTATCGCAAGAAATCCTAGTGGGGAACGATTACTTATAGGAGCATAGCCATACCATCTAATTGGTACTAACCTTTGCTTTTGTTGGGCCCTAACATTCGCAAGATGATTGGACATTACTTTAATAGCTTGACAATAGGGTGTAATATTGGGAAACACGTATTGCTTAGTGATGTTGATTTGATGCATAAGATAAACATCACATGAATTGTAGTTTTCCTAGAGGGATGTTTGAGATGCAGTGGAATCGGGTGTTAAGATGGTATGAAAAATATCATTAGAAATGATACCGTAGATTCATTGTAATATGACTGTGTATATTGTTGGTCATAGGTGTTCCTGATATTGGTTGTGGATTTCTTATTCGTGTTGGATGAAGCTTGATAGTGGATCTTGAATATAGTTTAACCTAAGGCATCTATTCGCGATTTTCCATCTCAAGTTTAATAGGTGTGAGGTTGTGAATATTGGTACGATTATACCAGTATAACCTACATATATTAGGATTAGAGAATTCACAACCCATGCCCTAAAAATATTAAGGGGTTTTGCAAATTTGGGATTGGAAGTTGTTAGCAGAGCAGAGAGAAAATATTATACAAAAAAGTTAAATTCCGTATTTCATTATGCATACTGTATAATTTTAATATTTTCTGAAAGTGGTTGTAAATGATGGGAGAAAAAAATATAATGTTATCGGTATAAAAATGTGTTATTTAATTACTAAAAGAAAAAATTTATAATAATTTTTAATATAATTATATAGTTATGGATAGAGAATTAATTACGAATGATATCATAACAAGAATGCTATATTCAAATATAAAGATAAAGGTATGGTATATGTTTACATAAGAAAGTGACAGAATCATATTCAAACTATATTTTGTATTTTATAAAGTTTCCTTTCAATATGTTCGTTAGAATAATACTTTTGGTAAGGTAAACTAAATAATCGTTGTGGATAATCCTTATTTATATGTATTTAAACTTCGTGTGTTGACGTTATTGCTTGTTGTCGTCGCTAAACACCCCAATCCGTGTGCTAATACAAGATTAGATCCTAACCCTTAGCCTGATAAAAGAATGATCCAATGGCTAGGGCTGCTTCTAACCCTCTTCTTCTCCTTCACAATAATCCAACTTTTTCAACTATCTCATTCAACACACACCCCCATCGATCTCCTTTAACCACCACCGTCTTCATCTGTTTTCATCAACTGCCACCGCCAGCAGCCCACAACATGAAGACCTGATGAAACTATCCCCATTGGACCGCCACCGTGTTTTCAAGCTCCAACCACTCATATCTCTCTCGTTTAATTTTATGTAGAAATTATGTAGTACTTGTTTAAAATTCCGCGCACTTGTGTTTGTAGAAATCGTGTAACCTAGCACTGATTTTGATGATAAATTAATCGGGTTTTGTTTCATATTTGAGATCAATTAATTTGATTAATAACAAACTATCCCGTAAATTAATTGCGTTCTATCACGTCGAAAATCTTAAAATCCGTATGTGGAAAACTCTCCGCCCTAGGCATTAGAAGCGACACAATTAGCGGCGATTATTGGGCATTAACATCGAGGTATTAGCGGCGATTTATCGCCGCTAAAGCTATTATAGGAGACAATCAGGGTCTTTAGTTGGGACATCTGGCTCTGTTATTGCTTCTTTTCTTTGTCATGTGATGAAGATAACTTAATCATGTCTACATTTGCATTGGGCTGTAAACAAGCCGAACGAACACAATCAATGCCTTGTTCATGTTCGTTTGTTTAGGAATAATGTGTTTCACGAACATTTACTGAACGAGATTTTATGTTCATGTTCGTTCATTAAGGAAATGAATCTGTTCACGAACGGTTCACGAACACAAATGAACATAAATAAAATCGACAGCGTCTAGAGATTGAGACAAATGTATTCATCAATGTGAATAATAAAAGCCTATAAATAAATCGAATGAACACGAACAAGGGCATGTTCGTGTTCTTTCATTTAATTTTAACGAACATGAACACTTAATCAAACAAATATATTTGTTCATGTTCGTTTATTTAAAAAATGAATATTTGTGTTCGTTTATGTTCGTTTTTTTAAAATCTAAATGAACATAGTTGTACAAAGATAAACAAACAAAAATGAACATATATATGTAAATGAATACAAACAAACATAAATGGAAACACATAACTGAACACAACTCACGAAATATAAAACCTTAGTAGATGACTTATGTAGATAATATTTAATTATTTTCTATTAATATATAAACGAACATTCAAGAACATAAATGAACGAACAGAACATTGTTCATGTTCGGTCGTTTAATTAAACGAACACATTTTTTTTGTTCATGTTCGTTCGTTTATTATATAAACGAACTTTTCATCAAACATTTCATCGAATATTCGGTTCATTTGCAGGTGATGCAAGTGGTCATGATTTACTACACAAAAGACAACATAATGTTAGAGAAAGAAGAAATTAATTAGTAAAGCATAGGATCCTCACTTATAGATCTAATAATTCGTTTTTATTGGTATTTTCTTCCATTTGCACTTTTACATAAACAAGACGGTAGCTCTTGTTTCTTGGCTCAGTGGTAGAGACAAAAACACCAAAACATCCCGGATTCGAGTCCCAGAAAATAAAAAGAAATTTGTCTTATAAGAAAACAAAAACAAGACTTGATAATGACCTAAATGGAACTGAAACTAATTTCTTGCATGCTAAAAATAAAAATTACAAAATCGCCTAATGTATTTCCATTCCCAGTTTAACTTCCATGGCTGCACGTACGGATGACAAATCTTTCCCATGGACATCAATATCACTTTCTTCATGCTACTACAAAGAACTGAAATCGGTTTCAACCATTTACACGTACCCTTCAGAAGTACTAGACCCGTTTAGGCGTTTATACAGTTTAACAATTCACAGGCAGGGTGATAAATATAAGTATGATTCAAACTCCACTTTTAGGTTATCGGAAAGTTTCCGTTCATGCTAAAGAGAAAGCAAAAGATAAATTGGTGAAGGCTTCAACTATACACACCGTCTGACATCCAATCCCACACCATTGTGAACCACCATCCAAATGATGTGATATTCAATCATATGTTTTTCTGCCGAATCCAATCAGTGAAAGCGTGGAGTGTATTCATATCGGATCTGTAATGCTTTTGAGTGAATTCAAGAAAGGTAGACCATGTAAAATCTGGATATATTCTAGGGTTGTTTTCATCCACCAGTTCTTCTGGTGGGCTCACCACCTTATCCTTCTTTGGACAGAGAAAAAAAGCAAGTGATTTCCTATGAATTTTGTTATTAACCACAGCTCTATGTAAGCAGCTTCTATATCTTCCATTTGAAAGTGCCTGAAAATGACAAACACATTAACTATCGAAAAGATCAAAAAAGGGAAAGAAAACAAATGATAATGTAGGGATCGAAAAGATAGCCTACCATGAATGTATCCCCGATGTTAATGACGAAAGCATTTAGATTTGGCGCAATGGAATGCCACTCGTTGTCTACAAACACCTCTAGACCACCAACAGAATCTTGGTGAAGAATTGTTAAGGATGTCGGATCACAATGAGGGCCGGTACCTAAAGTGAGGTCCGGCTTTTGGCATCGCGGGTAGTAGTTAAGCCTCATTATCGAATCGTTTTCTTCGAATAGTTCCTTGAAGTGAGCCTGGTTTACACCGAGGCTCATTGCCAATAACTCCATGATCTTAAGTGAAAGTCGGCTCATAGCATTGCAATATTCTTGGTAAACTTTCCTATAATGATCACAAGAAGCAAAATGTCTAGGTTAGAATATGATCCAGTGAATACACTTTAACATACAACAACATATATATAAATTGCATACCCAAGACGGGTAAACTCTTTTCCCATTGTTTTCTCAAAATAATCCTTCACCATGTTAGATGAATTATTTTCAGATGAGAAATGGAAAGAAAGTGTTTCTTTCCATGGTAGTTTCGAGGAGAACCGTCCGGTGAAGCTGCTGGCATATCCGCAACTCTCACCAGCTTTTCTCTGTGCCCTTCGTTTCTCCGAAGATGAGAGTTCAAAAAACAAGTCCATGTACCTATGAGCATCTTCTATGAGGCTTGCATTGACTCCATGGTTGGTAACCAAAAAGAAACCATGTTTCTTGCAAGCCTCACCAACGGCCTTGGAGGTTTTTACAACTGAGTTTGATTGTCCAGAGAGAAAACCTCCTAGGTCGACTAAATGAACCGCAAGTTCCTTCACTTTTTTGGAGTTGGGTTTCTCATTGTCGGGCCATATAAACTCTTTGGGTATGCTGGTTTCGTGTTGTAGGATCAATGAATCGAAAACCAATGGGTCTTGTTGATGATTCATGTACCTTTTTTGCAATGAGGGCATAAATGATTTTATCTTAATTTGATCGTGCAATATCTATTAGTCTTGCACAGAGAGAACAGATGAGAGTTTGTAGATTTTTGCAAGTTTTGACAATAGAAAAACCAAGGCTGTTTATAGGGACTATGGGGGAACCCCACATATTTGGAATGTTGTAGGCACACAGCACAAAACAGATAAAAATTGTATGTTTGCGTACAACGGGTTCAATATATTTGCAAGTGACTAAGTGAGGAGTCAACCTATCGACAAATTAAGAATATGTTCAAAGTCTAATTGTCTTTTGGAATGTTGCCAGGAAGTGGTTCCCAATGAAGTTTTGGCTTATTCTTTGGGAGCCCGCTATTTTTAAATTTCTTCTCACCACTAATAATAAGATCCCATGTTACTCTTTTTGGGTAAAGTAAGAGAAAGTCCATTTTCAGGAAGGTTTTAAAGATGTTAATGAATCGAAAAAGATTTTGTCACTAGAAAATGAACACGTTTATGTTAATTTAACTTTTTTTTATTTGATTTCCTTCTTAACTAGTTAAATGTTAAAATCTATTTTAAAAGAATTGAATCCTTACCCTACTTTGTTAACAATAACTTATAAATTATGTCTACATGATAGTGGTCACGTATTCATTTTTCTTGTGTACTTTGTAGTATTCTCTATATTAATCATCCAGTACACAAATAACCTATTTGTGTATCATCTTTTATTTGTTTACTAGTTTTATTTCCCGTATTATATAGATTGTTTTATATTATTTGTTTTTAGTTATTTATTTATTTTTTGAATTTTTATTTTTTTATCGTATGAAAGTTAATAATATACTTATGGTTTGATGATAAATTATTTCATAAATAAATGAGATGTGATAGCGCAGTTTAAAACATATATGAGTTTGATGAGACCCAAAACCCGATTATTTTTTTTTACTATAAAATTGGTTTTTCAATTATAAATAATATATATCTTTTTTTAAATAAATAAGATTTTAATTTTAGTATGTCCCTACTTTATAGGATTTTTATATCAAATATTTGGTGAGATTAGTTTTTAATTTAATGAGATGTTATAACCCGTTTAAGAAATATTTGGGTTTGATGAGACTCATACTAGTGCATTCAGGTCAAATGCATGAGAAACCTACATTTAAAAATCAAGCAAATCTGGTGACTCCAAAAAAAGGGGGGAGCAACCACATCGCGACATGTAGGATTTTTATATTTCATTTATATATATTATAGATATTAAGGTCATATGTAGTGGAGGGACTACATTTGAGGGCGATTTTGACACGTGAAGTCCCTTTAGTAGGAGAAGTGATTTTCATTTAAATGTATAGTGGTTTATAGCCCAATATTGCCCACCACATCATATATATAGGAAGGATATTTGAAAATTTGATAAGTTATAAGAATTTTAATAACTCGATATAGACCGCACATTCATTTAAATGAGTATAGAATATGTGGCTGAGGTTAAAATTTACTTAAAAAATGAATCATGAGAGAGAATAAATATGTATGATGATTACGCTAGTGTGAACATTAGTTACACCTATGTAAAAAGTCGATCTAGTGTAAAAAAATATTGTAATTGTTTTGCGTACATGTAACCTACATATTACATATATGTTAAAATATATCAAAAAATATTTTGTTATGTTGAGTCATTTCGAGTTCTTAAAACTCTAAATGGTTCTTAAAAGGAATCCACTATATATATATATATATATATATATATATATATATATATATATATATATATCTAATTACGATCATGTGAGAACTATTTAAAATTGAAAACTTTTAGAACCATTTTAGACAAAAAAAAACTCAATTTAAAAAGAATTATAAAACAAAAAAACCCGAAAATAAAAAAAGTAAAAAAACCAAAAAAAATTATTTTTTCATTTTGGTTTCATAAACAAATTAAAAAAAATATCGGTTTAGCAAAGTTATACACATATGTATATTACTTTTTTTTATTTATTTTTTTACATATTATTCTTTATACACATATGTACAATTAAGATAAATGATAAGAAAAAATTACAAATTTTTTCCTTTTAAATTGTCAAAATTATGAAATAGGTCCTTTTTGAAAATAAGTTTCATTTTTTATCCTTTATTTGCATATTTTCCTCGGTTTTAATCGTTTACACTAACGACCATCCATTTGTTCAGTTAAGTCCTCCCATGTGCAGTGCACATGAGGGCATTTTAGTCCTTTCAACCTTTTAGGGACTGTTTATGTAACTAACGCAAAGACTTAGTTACAACTAAAAAACTAAGGGGTTATATATGTTAAAATAAAACCCTTCATCTTCGTCATCAGATATTTCTTTCTTCAGGTGAAGCCCCTACCCAGCTAGTTAGGTTCTGTGCAAATCATTGTGTATTTATGTATGTATTATGTATATATATATATAGTTGTATATTGCATAACCAGTATGCGAGTGTGATTGACACCCAAACCTCTATATGGAGAGGGTTTTTGGCGTGGGTGACTTCGGCACTCCGGGGAGCGTGCATATCCGTGGCCGGAGTTGTGGTCGTCGCCTTTTGCTGAGTAAAAACCTAATTGAATGCCCCCCCCCCCAAAATAATTGTGGTATGTTGCACGCGCAAGAGATGTTATAACACATTCTTACATTACAAAATTGAATTTGAGGGATCAAATTAAAACCTTTCATCATCATTATTTCCTTGCCGAAAAACTCCAAGTCACGAATTTTTGAGATGAGGATGTATAGGCTTTTGTTTTTGCTTTCGTTGGTTAGGGTTTCTGATAGAAACCTTTGTCGCTCATTAGTGACTTGAGGCAGTGATCAATGTTGCAAAAGTCGCTAGGCGGCCGACCCCCTTGAAGGGAGTACTCGGGGACTAGTAGGAGAGTACTAAGACATGATAAATATAAAGAAAAATAATTTTTGGGTAATATATATATTTCAAATATCATAAGTTTACTAATATTTATAACAAAATAAGTGAATATCAATATAAAAAAGAGAAATACATTTTTAAATACTAAATTATTCTAAAAATTGTTAATCATTAATTAAAAAATGATATTCATTCTTTAATACTATATAAATACAAATTATGTTGTATTTAAGTAAAAGTAGGCCCAAGTTAACCGACTAGATGTATTTATGCAGATGTTGATCACCTTTGAACAATTTTTAGTAACTAGGCGTAGTTAAAAGAAACTCCCCTCGGCAACATACCTTGTAGCGAGTACTCGGAGATTACTCGGCTTTGTAGACCTACTTTTACAACATTGGCTGTGATGTGATTCAAATTTGGGTTTTCCAGCTAGATCTAGTAATAATTGTGGATCTAAGAAGTGTTCAGCGGTTCTCAAACTCAATTTCATTAATATGTTGAAGTGGTGGTGGCCGGAGGTCCTGTTGAGTGTGGTAGGCGGAACTCTTGTTGGTGGTGGTCGGCGGTTCTTTAACGGTGGTGGCTAGGGTTAGAAAGGGGAGGCTGGTGAAGATGAAGAAGATGAATATGATATAATTTAGTGGTGGGGTTTATATCTGATTCTTTTATTTATTTTATATATTAGGTTTTTTTTAATAATAAATATTTCGAGGTAGAATTACCACAATACCCTCATGTGCCATGCACATGTTAATACTTAACTGAATAAATAGATGGCCCTTAGTGTAAAGGTGCAAATAAAGGACAAACAAAGAAACTCATTTTCAAAAAGGACCTATTCCATAATTTTAATAATTCAAAGGACAAAATTTGTAATTTTTTCAAATGATAATGTACATATGTGTACATCATGTAAATCGAGATTCAATACAAATATACATATGTGTATAGTTACCTACTTTTTTATGAAACCGTGATGAAAATAAAAAAAAATTTGTTTTTTTTTACTTTCTAAACATTTTTGTTTTTTTTTTCATTTTATAATTTTTTAATAGTTTTTTAAAAGATTTTTTGTGATTCAAAATAGTTGTTAATTTCAAAAAGTTCTCTTAAAATCCTCACCATATATATATATATATATATAGGATTAGGATCATATAAGAACTATGAGAACCATTTTGCACCAAAAATAAATCCAAAAATAAAAAAAAAAGTAGAATAGCAAAAAATCTTATTTATCATCCCGGTTTCATAAAAAAATTCCAGTTTAGCTAAATTATACATATATGTATAATATGTACGTATATGTATGTATAATACGTACGTATATGTACATACATGTTTTTTATAGACACATATGTACGGTGTAAGATAAATGATAATGTGCATATGTGTACATTACGTAACTAGAGATTAATTGAAATTACACACATGTGTATAACACAATTTTTTTTATTTTTCTTTGTTTTTTTATTTTTTTATTTAATTTGAATCAAATATAAGAATTATAGCTTTTTCACCATTTTAAAATTTTCGTTCTTTTTTGTTTTATAATTTTTCTTATATATTTTTAGAGGTTTTTATTTTAATGGTCCAAAATGTTTCTCAAAGTTCTCAATTTTCAAAAGGTTCTCTTAGGATCTTGGCATATATATGTATATATATATATACATATATATATAGATAAAGGATCAGATACATTAATAGACTATCGTACTTTAGGTACGCGAGGCCGTGGAATGTCGATTATGATTTTTCAAAATCTGATCCTGTAGCTTAGGATAAGGGTATAATTGTCTTTTAACATCATTTAAAAATTCAATTGCGCTAGTAACTTTAAAAACCGTTATGTTATACTCTGTTATATCAAAATCCAAAAACCGTTTGTTGAGCAATTGAGATAACGATTTTGACAATTTTTCTTATACGAATTAAGTTTACGAGCTTTGTCAATTGGGCGACATGTATTACGATCATCAAAGTAAGTATTTTTACATTAATTTAAAAGAATTTTGATGTATTTAAATAGTTGTTTAGTAAGGTTAATAAACTGATATTCGAAAATTTTTTGTACTTCTATGATTTTTAGTTGAATTCATAATCGATTTGCTATTTTGTGATATGTAAAGTAATTGTGATTTTATTCGAGTTAAAATTATCTAAAAAATCTGTTAGTGCACGGTTTTGCGTCTCGAGTCTTTGTATTTATCGTTAACGTATTTTTAGTTTTATTTAATGTAATAAACAATTAAAGTATCTTTGTTGTTCGTTAATGTATTAGTCTAGTTCGTTAAGGATGTTTAGCGAACTAGATCTAAGTTAAGTCATTCCTGATTCGTTAAGGATGTTTAACGAATCAAGGGGTGATTCGTTAAGGTTTATTTCTTTTAATGTATGTAACGAAGTGGACTCTATTTCGTTAGGGGATGTTAACGAACTAGGTCCATTTTCTATTTATATGTGAACACTGTTCACAATTAAGTTAAGCTTTGAGATTTAATTAACAAATCCCTGTCCGATTTCTCTCTCAATCTTCATACTCATAATACTAACTTTATATATACAATACTGATAATATATACACATACATAACATATAATCAATCGTGATCATGAGCTAGATTCGAGTTAAGAATTAATCGTATACATTATATTTGAGATCTATTAATTGTTAACTGTTAATTCTATAGATAGAGGTTCAAACAAGTGGTATCAGAGCTTTCGGTGCTCAATTACGCTTGATTTGGTTGTTAGTTTGGGCTACTAGACTGTTAATTGGTATTACGTGATGATGACTCGGGTAAGCAGGTTGTTGTTTATTATGATTCAACTGCTGTTAAACCCATTGAAATGATTAAAGCCAATACTGTCATATTTATGGATGGATGGGGAATGGTTAGGAGTATGGTGAACAGGGATGAGATTGAGGTTGGTGAGTTCGTTGAAAGGTCTCTAACACGAGAGCAGATTTCCATACTGCTAGGGTTGAATGATGAACAGTTAACCGTGTTAGAGACAGAGCCTGATGTTGAGGTGGTGAATGAGGAAGGCATAATCAATGATCCGTCTATTCAAATGAATACGAATTTTATTTATGAAGACGAGGAAGTTGAGGTAGAAGACGTCACTGCTGAGGAGTATCCTGACTTGTTTCAACACACAAATGTTGATCAAGGTGCTCCAGTATTCGATGAGCAAACGTTTAAAGCTGCTGAGGATGATTTGGTCAAGACATCTAAGGGTAAACAGACAGCTGATGCAGTATTTAATTCACTTGAAGTCATAACTGATGCTGATATGGCTAAGTGGTTCAGCTATAAGAAGGTGAGTAAGATTATCAAAGCATATCAGTATGTAGATCAAGAACGGACGGAAGGAGCTGCCGCTAGAGCAAAAGCTAATCAAGTAACTTCTTTCAAGACTGTATCAAAGGTTAAAGGTGATATCGTGTCTTGGCTATTTGATTCTGAACTAAAGGTATGTATCGTTAAATGGGAGAAGGGAATCCAGTATTACGAAAAGATAATGGATGTTCTTACCCTACTGCATTGGGATGTTCGTACCCTCGCGTGTCATCCATTTATCAATCGTGGTGGCGACTGGACATCTGAGTGGTTTCATCAACATTTACTGTTCGAGGTCAATCATGGTTTCAAGTTTTTCAAGCCCCAGGTCCCTACACGTAAACGTATTGATAAATTGATCCAAGGACGGGCTGGAGGAAGCTTGTTCTTAAAGTAAAGCCGCTGAAGACGATGAAACGAGTGCCGGTGAAGACGATGCACCAACATATGTATCTATCGTTCGACCGCTGGTACTATGACAATCGTACTGGCAAGGCCGTTATTGTGTTGGGTAAAGGTCTGAAGACTGAACTGATTAAGGTTATCGACCCGATGTGGTTGGTTAATTTAACTGAGACCGATAATGACGTGCTGCACAAGAACAAGATCCTTATTGAGCGCAATGAAGACTATGATCTGGCTATGCAATTCCAACGCGTTGTGCGTGTTTGTTATGAGAACGGAATTCATAGCTGCAGAGACTGGCAGTCCAAGCATTTCAAGTAAAGATCAAAGACAAAGAGCTCAAGACGAGGGGGTGTCTGTTAGTGTTTTGGATAAAAATCACTCAAGGATAATGTATCTAAATTCGTTTAGTGAGGATTAGTGCTATGGTGATGAAAACAAGTATGTATCGATTGCAAACACAAACACAAGGATTTGTTACGGGGAAAAGCCCTTGATCTGGTTCGGATCGCCGGCACAAAAACCCCGGGTGATGACAAATCGTCTATCACCACTTTATTAATCAAAAAAGGGTGTTACGATTATGGAGATTATGATCCGTGTTACAACGAAAGCTATGTGTGCGAGCTGAGATAGAGAGAATACTCAGGTGTGTGTCTACAATGTGTCCTATAACTGATCACAATCTCAATTATATATAATAGATAATAACTCAATGGAGTTATTGATAATAAAGGCTATTAATTAATTTTCCTAAAAAACCGCCTTTATCTTGAATATACTTGTAATAGTTACTTTGACCATATGCTCCATCACTCAGGCTGTGAATTAGGGGAGGACCAGGTCTTTGAGCCGTTACACTTGATAAATATCAGCCTTCATATAAGAAATAATCGTTAATAGCATCAAATACCTAGGATCCAGGATCCTGACATAGCTCTGGAACTCTTCATAAGGATAATTGATTCAAACACGTCAATATCTTCTTGACTGTAATTTAGTACATAGAGTGAGTCTTCTAATCGTTACACCTGCTAAATATAAGACTACACATGAGAACAACCGTTACTAAATAATAAGTACCGTGGATCCTTGATCCTAACGGGATCTGGAACACACGCTAAGGATAACTGATCCAAAACATATGCCAGGATAACATATCCACAATGTCAAATTTCTATGCACTAACAGTTAGTGCACGGTTTTGCGTCTCGAGTCTTTGTATTTATCGTTAACGTATTTGTTGTTTTATTTATTGTAATAAACAATTAATGTATCTTTGTCGTTCGTTAATGTATTAGTCTAGTTCGCTAAGGATGTTTAGCTAACTAGATCTAAGTTAAGTCCCTCCTGATTCGTTAAGGATGTTTAACGAATCAGGGGGTGATTCGTTAAGGTTTATTTCGTTTAATGTATGTAACGAAGTGGACTCTAGTTCGTTAGGGGATGTTAACGAACTAGGTCCATCTTCTATTTATATGTGAACACTATTCACAATTAAGTTAAGCTTTGAGATTTAATTAACGAATCCCTGTCCGATTTCTCTCTCAATCTTCACACTCATAATACTAACTTTATATATACAATACTGATAATATATACACATACATAACATATAATCAATCGTGATCATGAGCTAGATCCGAGTTAAGAATTAATCGTATACATTAGATCTGAGATCTATTAATTGTTAACTGTTAATTCTATAGATAGAGGTTCAAACAAAATCAGGTAAATTGGTAATTTGAGGTGTGTTTTTTTCGAATTGAACGTGTTAACTTTAAATAGGTGTGTATAGAAGAGTTTAGTTCTAGTACTTTTGACTGAACGTTTTATTCTACATGCTTAGACTCGAACATAGAATGAGACTTAAGTAAGAAAAGAAAAAAAGATGTTAGTTCAAGAAAGCCATGTGTTACTCAAGCAAGCTAAGTAAAGTTAAAGTGTATGATTAATTTCATGTGTAATGTAACAATGTGTAAGGAAGTTATCTTAATTGGTATGGATAGTAGTATATATGATTATATGAACTGTTTGATTGCCTAATTGTTTAGAAGTATAACTAGCACAAATATACACACAAAGGGGAGTATATAGGACACGGAAAGTAATGTGATCAGCTAATCACAGCTGTCCACTGTTATTACCTATTAGCCTCACTATCCATGTATTAAATAGTTCCTTGGGTGACGACTTTTGTGTTTCCTTACAAAATACGAATGGCTGGTGCAAGAAAGGATGTCGGTCAAGGATGTCGTATGGGGCATCGTGGTAGACCAGTATTGTCTGAGGACCTTCTGAAGAACTAGTTACTAACATGAGAGAAGAAGGAAGTGCAAATGGGAAGGACCAGAGTAACAATGAAGGGTATTAACTTGATCCTGTTGTTCATGTCGCCATTGCTCAAGCCGTACCTGCTGCAATGAAGAATTTACATCATGGAAAGTCTGCTGAAAGCCATGCAAGGACCGCTGAGAGGGCAGGGGAGGATGGTAAGAAAGCTTATGAGAATGAGAAAGGTGATTCGAATGAAATTCGATCTGTGAAAGTTGACAAAAGTAAGAGAGGCCGAGGAGGGTGTAACTACAAGTCATTTAAAGGTTGCGACCCGCCAAAGCTGACTGGTTTAGGAGATGCAGTCGCTACTCTCAGTGGATAACCACATTGGACAAGGTTATCCGAATCAGTGAGTGTCGTCCCGACCAAGTAGTGGGTTATGCTACTCAGTCATTTGGTGATGAGGCTATGTTCTGGTGGGAGACAGTGGAACAAACAAAAACTCGAGAAGAGATTAAGGCTATGAGGTTGGATGACTTGAAGGAGTTGGTGATGAAGTGATTTTGTGCTGACGCTGAGGTTGAGAGAGCTGAGATGAAGTTTCAAAATCTAAAGGCGGGGAATATGACACACCGCGAGTACACCACAGAATTTAACCGCATGTCGAGGTTGGTGCCTGACATGGTGAACATTGAGGCCAAGCGAATCAAGTGTTACATCCGAGGGCTACCACAAAATGTTAGCACCTTGATCAAGACTAGTAAACCTGCTACCTTTGACTCAGCTGTTGAACTCATAGAGATGGTTTACGACGATCTGGCTGTGGACAATGTGGTGTTGGAAGAAAATAAAGATAGAAATGGGTCGCTCCTTTCAAACGACCCGGTACTTAGTTATTGAACCCTATGAATAAAAAGTAGCGGGTGTGGGAAAGGAAGCCATGTAAGAGTTGTGGTAAGATGCACGGTGGTGAGTGCAGATGTGGTAAGGATACTGACGTTTTCTACAAGTGTGGTAAGACCCATTGTGGAGAGTGAAAGCTTGGTTTGAATGCTTGGTACAAGTTTGGAAGAGTGGGGCACTATGCTAATGAATGCAATGCAAAGCCCGCACGTTACAGACGTGGTAAGACGGGCCATATGGAAAAGGAGTGCACTGATGGTGAAGCAGGGGGAAGCATGAAGAAGGATGCCGACCAGTCGAGGCCGAGGACGAGGGCCTACATGCTGACCCAGGAGTAAGCCAAGCAAATCCCTGATTCAGGTGCAAATAGAAATTTTGTAGCTACGACATTTAATAAGTTAGCCCAAATGAAATGTTGTTGTGTGCCTGAAACTTTTAAAGTAGAAACCGCTAGTGAGACCTCGGTTAGATAATGAGAATGGTTAATGTGACACTCGTCAATTTCAGGTTATCTCCGTAAATCCAAACTCCGTCAATTCGAACTTAAGATCACTTGATCTATAACGCACATCTAATTACATTTAAACTATGGTTTTAAATGACACTTGACAATCACTACATATGTAGTCTTTCGGATTGCACCGAAACGCAAACGAGTTGACGCAAACCGAAACAAATAATTATTGTTTGCATGAACTACAAGACCAAATGGGTTGGTTCCACTTCTTAAAGTTAACATGTTAAGTTAAGAACCTAACCCAATTGGTCTTGCATTAATTGGAATTACCATTTAACAGGAATAACAAATAAAATTCTGTTGCGCATGATTTTGACTGCAGTGAGTTTGCCATAATGTTTTGATCATTGTGAGAAATCTATGTGGAATAAAAATACAATAAAAATAGTTCTGGATACCTAACTCATGTGTGCTTTTGTGAAGATTTTTGGTGAATTAATTGATATGTTATGATATGTTGAATAGAGTAATCTTTCAAGTAGAAATCTGTCTTGATAGAACTAGCTGCTGAACTATATGAAAATACATGAAACGTGCTTGTTGCTAGATAATTGCTATGTTTTTGACTAAATTGCCCTTGTGGGGAATGATTGCTAGTAATGTACGATATTAATACTTGACACGTAAATAGTTGTTCATACATGTAACGTATCACCAACGTGTTTGTTGAGTCACACACAATTCACAAACGAAACACGAAACATATCTTATGCATAGGTATTATGTGCCGAGTCTAGAGACTCAATAATAGTTCCAACACTTAGAAAATCTCATTGTTGTTCTAGAACGCTAGTGAGGATTTTCTGTGACGCGCATCACTTGGGTGACTTGTTTTTGAATTCTTCGCAAACAGTGAGTTTCACGTTTCCCCTTTTACTCTTTTAAACTCTTTTACTTGGGGGAGAATACATACTCCGAAACGCTTTAGATTTTGTTATTAGATTATATATCACTTGTAAAGGCTAAGTGGCAAACGAAGCAACTAAAGTCCTTCATAACATCGAACCGTTTAATTTTGGATAATAGCGAGTCACTATTGAGTAGTACTACTGGGTTTGACAAACCCAACCCAACGCTAAACTCGACTGGAGGTCGAGCGGGTGTAATCTTGGCTAACACATTTTCCATGGTCTGGATAGACATGGTGGCAAGGCAATTGATAAACAGTCAGCTTCGGTGTCGAACACTTAGTAATACTTGTTTTATAGGCTAGCTACCTATAGATATATAATTGATTTAACATTATCTGGTAACGCAAACGCAAAACGTAAACGCAAACGCTTTATTTATATAAACTTGTGAACTCACCAACCCCGTGTTGACACTTTTAGTATGTTATTCTCAGGTAGCCGAGGCGGGCGCGCGGTATAGGAACATGCATTACACTGAACTATATCGTTTTTGCAAACTCGTTTTTAAACTGTTATTAATTGGGTTTTAAGTCGTCCTGCGTGACGTAACACTTGGTTTATGATTTTACGCTTCCGCACTTATTTACACTTAAATGTTTCGTGGTTTGAAAACTTTACTTATGATGTTTGATTATAACTAATGATTCCGATCCTGTTAGTTCACACCCTCTGACGGTAAAACTCCGTTAGTGGATTTTGAGGGTGTGACAGATTGGTATCAGAGCCATTGGTTATAGCGAACTAGAATTGCATACATACTAGACTATAACCGCATGACCCATTAGTTATAATTATACGCACTGCATATATATTTTGTTTAGTCTTTCGGTATCTTATCTCTTTACCTTATCCACTCATACGCGCGCATACACGACTTATCCTGTAGGGATGTCGACGCCATCATCATCCGACCAGATGACTCATGCTCATGGAAAGGAACCGCAACTACCTACCTCATCGCCACCCCGAGTAGTCCCGGAACTAGAAGCCCCTGCACCAAAGAGGTATCGCCTGTCTGGAGGCATGTACGACGACGACGTTAGCTGGGATTGGTACCCGAGTCTGATCAGACATATGGTTTATCGCGAACAAGTTCCCCCACTACCTCACCCGAGCCGCCCTGCTTACCCCAACACCCTACCACCCATAACCGAACCAATAGAGCGAGTTCTCGCAGCTGTTGTTTCCTGTTTAGAGCGTGACGTGGGTTTTATGCGCTCGGCGAGAGCAAACGTTTCCGGATTGATAAGACATGGAACCGAGGCTAGGGAGGAAATTTCCCGCCTGACAGCGGCTATGAAGGAAATGCAGGATACTAATGATCAGCAGATGAAGATTATGTGAAAAATGCAAGCAGAGATGATCGATTTGCAAGAGCAACTCTTTGTGGAGAAATCCCGGACAGAGATAGCTCTAGAGCGATGCGATATTTTACAGACGCAAATTGCTCAGAACGCAGCAGAACCTGGATTGCAAGCCCAATTCGTTTAAGGGCACTGTCCACCCGCCAGTAGGGTCAAATTTGCTGCTGGAACACTGGAAGATTCTGCTCTCACTTGGTGGAACTCCAATGTGCAAATTCTTGGATTGGAGTTGGCGAACGCTATGAACTGGGAAGAGTTCAAGAATATGATGCGGGAAGAGTATTGTCCTAGAGAGTAAATCGCGAAGTTGGAATCTGAGTTTTGGTCGTTGGAAATGGTGGGTTCCGAGATTGAATCCCACACCACCCGTTCCCACGAGCTAGCAGTAATGTGTCCAAGGATGGTAGACCCGCCAAGTAAGAGGATCGAGATGTATATCGATGGGTTGGTACCACAAATTCAGGGTACGGTGACGTCTTCCAAACCGGCTACAATTCAACAAGCGATCCGGTTAGCTCACAAACAGACGGATAACCTAGAGGTTCAACCTCTAAAACCCGTGACAACTTGAGTACTGACAACAACAACAACCCGAGCAATGGAAAGAGGAAATTCGACAACACCAACAACACTACCGTAAGCCCGAACTCGCTCGGAACTTCAATAATCAGGGTTCCAACAATAACAACAACGGTGGCGGACAAGGTTCGAGCGGCTATGCTGGGAAACACCCGAAATGCAACAAATGCAACTATCACCATGCTGGGCCATGCGACCGTATCAAATGCCTGAGATGCGGAAAAATGGGTCATCGGCCCAAGGAATGTAGGGGAGACCTAGCGGAAAAGGGTGCTCCTAAACAACCTATGGCGACTACAGGGTGTTTCGAGTGTGGTCAAGAGGGTCATTTCAAGAAGGATTTCCCCAAACTAAAACAGAATGAGAACAATGG
Organism: Bidens hawaiensis; assembly: GCF_021521415.1. Classification (NCBI taxonomy): domain Eukaryota; kingdom Viridiplantae; phylum Streptophyta; class Magnoliopsida; order Asterales; family Asteraceae; genus Bidens; species Bidens hawaiensis. Next base: position 182,222 of record NW_027494928.1, read on the forward strand.
AGGCAGCAGCAGTGGCGGAAGCAGTGGTAAAGGTAGAGCTTTCTTCATTGGGTCGGGCCAGGCCCGCAACGACCCGCATATGGTGACCGGTAAGTTTCCTGTGAACGACTGTTTTGCTTCTGTTTTGTTTGACACTGGAGCTGATAGGAGTTTCGTATCGAAAGCCTTTAGTAAACTCTTAGACTTAACTCCAACCCCGTTAGATTTTAAGTTTCCTGTTGATTTAGCTGACGGTAAGTCTATAGAAACAACTCATGTACTTGCGGGATGTAAGTTGAAATTGTCGGGTCATACTTTTGATATCGACCTCATATCTTTTACACTTGGTAGTTTCGATGTCGTTGTCGGCATGGACTGGCTATCCGAGAACTGCGCGGAGATTATATGTCACGACAAGATAGTCCACATCACTACCCCTTCAGGAGAGATCATTTCGATCCAGGGCGAGAAGAGCGGCATGACCACCAGCGTCATCACCCTCATGAAGGCGCAGAAATATCTACGAAAGGGTCGTCCGGCAATTTTAGCCCATATTGTCGAGAAATCCGCGGAGGAGAAGCGAATCGAAGACATACCGATTGTGCGAGATTTTCCGGAAGTCTTCCCGTAGGATTTTCCTGGACTCCCACTTATTCGGCAAGTCGAATTCCAAATCGAATTGACCCCCGGTGCAGCACCCACAGCACGAGCCCCGTATCGGCTCGTACCGGCAGAGCTTCAGGAGTTGTCCACTCAATTGCAAGATTTGTTGGATAAGGGTTTTATCCGACCTAGCTCATCACCATGGGGAGCCCCTGTCTTATTTGTCCGAAAGAAGGACGGGACTTTCCGCATGTGCATCGACTATCGAGAGCTGAACAAGGTGACGATCGAGAACCGTTATCCCTTACCCCGAATTGATGATCTGTTCGACCAGCTGCAAGGATCGAGTTACTACTCGAAGATCGATCTGAGATCTGGTTACCATCAATTAAGAGTGCACGAAGAAGATATTTCAAAGACGGCTTTCAGAACTCGGTATGGTCACTACGAGTTTTCGGTTATGCCTTTTGGCTTAACCAACGCACCAGCCGTATTTATGGATCTCATGAATCGAGCATGCAAGGCGTACCTCGACAAGTTTGTGATTGTTTTTATTGATGATATCCTCGTTTACTCCAAGGACAAGACCGACCACGAAGAACACTTGAGGTTAATCCTGGAATTGCTGAAAAAGGAACAACTGTACGCTAAACTCTTGAAATGCGAATTTTGGCTTCGCGAGGTTCACTTCTTTGGACATGTGATCAATGAGAATGGAATCCATGTCGATCCCGGCAAGGTAGAGGCCATCAAAAACTGGGAAGCACCTAAGACTCCGACTGAGGTACGACAATTCCTAGGACTGGCCGGCTACTACTGGCGTTTTATCGAGGGATTTTCAAAGATTGCTGAACCCCTCACCGCTTTGACTCACAAGGGTACTAAGTACAATTGGGGTGACGCGCAAGAATATGCTTTCCAACTGTTGAAAATCAAACTCTGTAGCGCCCCTATTCTAGCCCTTCCCGAGGGAACAGAAAAAAAATTTTGAGGTACATTGTGATGCATCGATACAAGGTCTCGGTTGCGTGCTGATGCAACTCGAGAAGGTTATAGCCTATGCCTCTCGACAACTACGAATTCACGAGAAGAATTACACGACCCATGACTTAGAACTCGGAGCTGTGGTGTTTTCTCTTAAGATATGGAGGCATTACTTGTACGGTACCAAGTTTACCATTTACACCGACCACAAGAGTCTCCAACATATCTACGATCAGAAGGAGCTGAACATGTGACAACGTCGTTGGGTCGAGCTGCTTAAGGATTATGATTGTGCAATCAAGTACCACCCTGGTAAGGCCAATGTAGTGGCCGATGCTCTCAGCAGGAAAGAAACCGATAAACCTAGGCGAGTGCGAGCATTACAACACACGATTCACGCCAACTTACCCTATCAGATTCGCGATGCGCAACTCAAAGCCTTGAAAGACGATAATCTCCCATCAGAACTCATGCGAGGCATGAACGAGCAACTTGAGACCAAATCGGACGGGGTCCGATATTTTGAAAACCGGATTTGGGTCCCTCGATACGGAGAGTTGAGAACTCTAGTGATGGATAAAGCACACAAGTCCCGATATTCCATCCACCCTGGCTCAGATAAAATGTACCATGACCTGAAAGCACTTTACTGGTGGCCAAACATGAAAGCCGACATTGCCACCTACGTGAGCAAATGCTTGACTTGTGAAAGAGTCAAAATAGAATATCAGAAACCATCTGGTCTGCTACAGCAACCGGAACTTCCAACGTGGAAATGGGAACACATTTCCATGTATTTTATCACGGGATTACCCAAAACACCGACGGGATAGGATACCATCTGGGTGATCGTTGACCGGTTGACTAAGTCTGCACACTTCTTGCAATGAAGGAAACGGACAAAATGGAAAGACTGACTCACGTCTACATGAAAGAAGTAGTGTCTAGACACGGAGTGCCTGTCTCAATCATATCTGATCGAGATTCCCGTTTCACTTCGCACTTTTGGAAGTCACTACAGAGTGCACTAGGCACCCGCCTTGATATGAGCACACATACCATCCTCAGACGGACGGGCAAAGTGAGCTCACCATTCAGACCTTGGAGGACATGTTGCGTGCATGCGTGTTGGATTTCGGAAAAAGTTGGGAACCTCACTTGCCTCTGCTAGAGTTTTCGTATAATAACAGCTACCACGCAAGCATTAAAGCAGCGCCGTTTGAAGCGTTGTACGGACGGAAGTGTCGATCACCTCTCTGCTGGGCAGAGGTTGGTGATAGCCAAATCACTGGTCCGGAATTAGTACTTGAAACCTCTGAAAAGATTGTTCAAATCTGCAACCGTATGGCGGCGGCACGAGATCGCCAAAAGAGTTACGCCGACAAGCGCCGAAAGCCTCTTGAATTTCAAGTAAACGACCAAGTATTACTCAAAGTCTCACCTTGGAAAGGTGTGGTCCGCTTAGGAAAGCGAAACAAACTCAATCCACGATACGTTGGCCCTTACCGGATAACTGAACGCATTGGTCCGGTAGCGTACCGACTGGATCTACCAACGGAACTCAGTGGCGTACACAATGTATTCCATGTATCAAATTTGAAGAAATTCTTTTCCGATGAAACCCAAGCAGTCCCTTTGGACGAGTTGCAAGTTGATGAACAGCTACGCTTCATTGAAGAACCAGTCGAAGTTTTGGATTGGGAAACCAAAACACTCAAGCACAGCAAAATTCCAATCGTTAAGGTTCGTTGGAACTCGAGACGTGGACCGGAGTTCACGTGGGAACGCGAGGACCAAATGATGAAAAAGTATCCTCATCTTTTTGAAGGGTTGCCCAAACACCGAAAACAGCGAAAGCCGTAAAACCGTCAGAAATCACCAGAGGTATGAATTAAATTTCGGGTCGAAATTTCTTTCTACTAGGGGATGATATGACAAACTGAAAAAAAAAATTCTTGCTTTTTCAGACGCCCATCACGACTTGACTCAAATTTTCGGGACGAAAATTCTTTCAACATGGGAATGATGTGACACTCGTCAATTTCAGGTTAACTCCGTTAATCCAAACTCCGTCAATTCGAACTTAAGATCACTTGATCTATAACGCACATCTCATTACATTTAAACTAGGGTTTTAAATGACGCTTGACAATCACTACATATGTAGTTTTTCGGGATTGCACCGAAACGCAAACGAGTTGACGCAAACCATTGGTGAATAAACGAAAAACATCCAAACAATAATTATTTGATAATTATGTGTCAGGCTTATGTGCTATTTGATAATATTGTATAGAACACTAACTCAAGATGCAAACAAGTTACTTTATGCTAGAAAAGTAATAATTAGAAGTTGAGGGGCCTTGGTGTAACATATTATTATTAATAATAACAAAACCCTAACTCCCTCCCTCTCCCTCCTCAAACCCGATCGGACTCCCCCCCCCCTCTCTCTTGCGACGGCAGCCACCACCACCATATCACCTTCGTTTTGGCCTTAGTTTTCATAATCGGAGCATCCCGCACTTGTTTCTAGTCATCTCTCACCTTCCTCTTGGTTGTTTCTGCGTTTTTAAGGTATAAATATGAAACCCTAATTTTGTAAATCATCTGTTAAGTGTTCTTATGCTTTATATGGATTAGATGATGATTGATAATGCTTCGGTTATTGATTTAGATGATCATGTGTGATTTTGAACGGTAAAAGATTGTTAGATCATTGATTGTTTGTAAACCCTAGAGGGTTTACTACTGATTTTTATGGATAATTATGTTTATTGCATGTTGGGAGATATGTCGTATGCTTAGGATGCATGCTAGACGATTGTGTGTGCTTGCTGAGTTTTGCCAGCAGTGATAGTTAAACTTGAACGAGGTGTAACTTGTTAAATATAAAACCAAACTGGAATATTTATGAGTCTAAAAGGTAGTACTCAGAGTCTACTTTTCAGAAAACCCAACCACGCCTGATTTGGAGGTGTCTTGGTTGCTCAAACGATTTAAATGTGATCAAAGGTAAAAACTGGTACTGGACAGATTGTAAGTTATGTTTAGACAACTGTAACTGAATGTTAATGTGGTAATTGGTCGAGTTTGTTAACACTACAATGTACTAGGTTGAGTCTAGTTTCTATAGAGTCTAAGTTTGTAATTTTTAGACGGGTAAAAGTTAACTTTTATTATTTTACAAAACTGAAGTGCAAGTCTGAATTGTGAGACCTGCTGTTAGGCTGTTTTGTAATTATCATATATCATGAACTACAAGACCAAATGGGTTGGTTCCACTTCTGGAAGTTAACATGTTGAGTTAAGAACGTAACCCAATTGGTCTTGCATTAATTGGAATTACCATTTAACGGGAATAATAAATAACATTCTGTTGCGCATGATTTTGACTGCTGTGAGTTTGCTGTAATGTTTTGTTCATTGTGAGAAATCTATGTGGAATTAAAATACAATAAAAATAGTTCTGGAAACCTAACTCATGTGTTCTTTTCTGACGATTTTTGGTGAATTAATTGATATGTTATGATCTGTTGAATAGAGTAATCTTTCAAGTAGAAATCTGTCTTGATAGAACTAGCTGCTGAACTATATGAAAATACATGAAACGTGCTTGTTGCTAGATAATTGCTATGTTTTTGACTAAATTGCCCTTGTGGGGAATGATTGCTAGTAATGTACGCTATTAATACTTGACAAGTAAATAGTTGTTCATACATGTAACGTATCACCAACGTGTTTGTTGAGTCACACACAATTCACAATCGAAACACGAAACGTATCTTATGCATAGGTATTATGTGCCGAGTCTAGAGACTCAATAATAGTTCCAACACTTAGAAAATCTCATTGTTGTTCTAGAACGCTAGTGAGGAGTTTCTGTGACGCGCATCACTTGGGTGACTTGTTTTTGAATTCTTCGCAAACAGTGAGTTTCACGTTTCCCCTTTTACTCTTTTAAACGCTTTTACTTGGGGGAGAATACATACTCCGAAACGCTTTAGATTTTGTTATTAGATTATATATCACTTGTAAAGGCTAAGTGGCAAACGAAACAACTAAAGTCCTTCATAACACATTTTCCATGGTCTGGATAGACATGGTGGCAAAGCAATTGATAAAAAAAGTCAGCTTCGGTGTCGAATACTTAGTAATACTTGTTTTATAGCCTAGCTACCTATAGATATATAATTGATTTAACATTATCTAGTAATGCAAACGCAAAACGTAAACGCAAACGCAAACGCTTTATTTATATAAACTTGTGAACTCACCAACCCCGTGTTGACACTTTTAGTATGTTATTCTCATGTAGCCGAGGCGGGCGCGCGGTATAGGAACATGCATTGCACTGAACTCTATCGTTTTTGCAAACTCGTTTTTAAACTGTTATTAATTGGGTTTTAAGTCGTCCTTCGTGACGTAACACTTGGTTTATGATTTTACGCTTCCGCACTTATTTACACTTAAATGTTTCGTGGTTTGAAAACTTTACTTATGATATTTGATTATAACTAATGATTCCGATCCTGTTAGTTCACACCCTCTGACGGTAAAACTCCGTTAGTGGATTTTGAGGGTGTGACAGTTAAGGATGGTAAGGTAAAGTTAGAGGGACGTGGTTCCCTGTTACCCTGTATGTTATGACCTTAGGAGTGTTCGACTTGGTTTTGGGAATGGACGTGCTATCTGATTTTGAAGCTCAGATAGTGTGTAAGAGTAGGTTAATAAGGTTAAAATCCTTGGATGGTGATACGGTAATGGTTTAGTTGATAAAGAGAGTAAGCGGGCTTAATTTCATTTCGATGATAAAAGCCGAAGGTTTATTAAAGTGAGGGTGAGGTGCTACCTGGAGTATGTTGTCAAAGCTACGGCCGTGACAAAAAGACTTTTGAGGAACTAAAGAAAAGACTCACACAAGCTCCAATTCTTGCTCAACCCGATGGTGACGAGGATTTGGTTGTTTGTACTGATGCCTCACATCGTGGGTTAGGTTTCATGTTAGTACAACGAGGAAAGGTTATAGCTTATGAGTCCAACAAGTTGAAGGTTCATAAGAGTACCTACCCGACGCATGATTTAGAGCTCGCAGCGGTAGTGCGTGCTCTTAAAATATGGAGATATTGTCTGTATGGTACTAAGTGTACTATTTATACAAATCATATGAGTTTAAAGTACTTCTTCGAGTAGAAGGAGTTAAACACGAAACAGAGAAGATGGTTAGAGGCTTAGAGCTGATAAAGGACTACGACTGTGATATCAATTACTATCCGGGAAAGGCTTATGTGGTTACCGATGCGCTAAACCGTAAGAATGAAGTAGTCATTGCAACAATGAAGTCTTATAAGTCGATCATTAACCCAGATCTCTTCGGAGAAATCTTCAAGGTGCAGTCTGAGGTGCTTACAAATGAAGGGTTAATGAAAAAGGAAAGAATTTTCGGACAGCAAGACGAGCTGATGGATAACACTCATGGTGTGAAGACTAGGTTTGACCGTATGTGGATTCCACGCCATGGAAATCTTAGAGGTCAAATCTTAGATGAAGCTCAAAATTCGGGATACTCGATTCATTCGGGATCCACCAAGATGTATGAGGATCTCAAGAGAGACTACTAGTAGCCGGGTAGGAAGAACGATGTAGTGGATTATGTCAGTAAGTGTGCTTGCAAGTCAAAACGGAACACCAAAACTCTTATGGGAAGATACAACCATTAGAGATACCAGGATGGAAATGAAAACACATTACCATGGATTTCATAACTAAGCTACCCTGTATAGCTAAACATCATGATACCATTTGGGTGATAGTGAACCGTCTAACGAAAAGTGCTCACTTTTTGCCTATACGAGAGGCTATCTCGTCAGAAACGTTAGCAAATATGTTCATAAAAGAGGTTGTGGCAAAACATGGAGTGATGTCATCAATCATGTCTGATAGAGATACTCGTTTTACTTCAAGAATCTATAAGAAGATCCATGAAACTATGTGAACAAGACTGAACATCAGTACGGAGTATCATCCTCAAACAAATGGGCAGTCTGAAAGGACTATCCAAACCCTTGAGGATATGCTACGTGCTTGTGTTTTAGACTTTGGAGGAATTGGGATGATCATCTGCATATGGAAGAGTTCTCCTATAATAGCAGCTACCATTCGAGTATTGGTATGCCACCGTTTGAGATGTTGTATGGTAGACGTTGTAGAAATTCTGTATGTTGGGGAGAAATTAGTCAGAAAGAGATTGGAAGCCTAGAGGTTGTGCAAGAAACCTCTTCAAGGTTTGATCTGATCAAGGCAAGAATGAAAGCTGCTCAAGATCATCATAGGTCGTATGCTGATATGCGGCGACGACCCATTGAGTTTAACGTTGGTGACAATGTGATGCTTAAGGTCTCGCTTTGGAAGGGGATTATTCGTTTGGGGAAAAGAGGGAAGTTAACTCCAAGGTACATTGGACCATTTAAGATCGTCAATCGTTTGGGTGAAGTGGCTTACAAGCTGAATTTGCCTGAAGATTTAGAAGGAATTAACTCTACTTTTCATGTTTCTCACTTAAAAAAAGGCTTAGGTGATGACACCTCTCACGTGCCCTTAATAGACATCGAGGTTGATGAACAATTGAACTACATCGATCAGCCTGTAGAGATAGTCGACCGTAAGGAAAAGTAGCTTGGTCATAAGGTTATTCCTTTAGTGAAAGTGATATGGAAGCATCGTAAATGATTAGATGCTACTTGGGAAGTTGAAGAAGAGATGCATAAGTTTTACCCATATTTGTTTAACTAGCAGTTAGGTTTCGGGGACGATACATCTTTTAAGGAGGGTAGACTTGTAACATCCTGAAATTTCTATATATAATATTTAATATATTATTTACATTAGAAGAATTAATTTGAGTTAGTAGAAAAATAATAGTAATATAAAAATAAGATAAAAGGATGGTGGGCTAGAATAGATGGAATTAATTATGGACTTAAGATTAAGATGAGCCTAAGGTCCATGTGCTTAGAGAGTATAAATACCCCTTAAACCCTAGATCCATTCCATCTCCATCATTCTACACCTTAGCCTACACCATCAAAAACACACATTTAAGCCAAACACTCTCTACACTATTCCATTCAATGATCCAAGACCAACCGAAGGTAAGAAATCATTTGTCTCAGCTGATCCAACAATTTAGAACCTGACACCACAGCCCCGGGATGCCGAATGAGCCATTTAAAGCTAGATATAGCTTTACTCGGGTGTTTAATCAACCAAAAACAAGCTTAAGGGTCACCTGAAGTTACATGGGACATAATCGATCAAACTCCGGCCAACCATGGTGGTTAACGGCGGCTGAAGGCGCCGGAATCGAAGAAAGACCTTAAAAACGCCAAGTAGAAAGCTAGACAGGATGTATAAGGCGTATAAGTATATACGCCGTATAAGTATCAATATCATATAAGCATATACGCCGTATATGTATATGTAACGTATAAGTATATGTAACGTATATGTATGTGTAAAGTATACGCATGAACGCCGCGTATGTATGTATGCTGTAACATTCGTTTATTTTCCGCACCCGAAACCCGACCCATTTTGTTTTGTTTTTTTTTTCTTTCTTCGAATCTATTTAAATTTTTAAAAGATATTTTAATATATGTTAGTTTTATTAAGTTTTATCTAGATTTAAACTATTCCAAAGCTTGAGGGGCCAATTATGCCAAATACTCAAACCTTCCCCATACCTTCTTCTTCCCAATCGTGGATCACACCCCGTCCTCCCTCCTTCCACGATTTTGACCAAAGTCAAATCCATCTAATTTGGCCATTTTCCAGAGATTGATGATATTTCTTCTTCTCTAATTAACGCGCAATCAATCTATATATTGTAATAACAACTAATTGGCAGCTATTTCCACTAAATCAAATCAATTTTCGTGAACACTACATACGGACTGGTCTTGACCTCAAAACCCTATAAAGACATGTCCATAATGCAATGAAATGGACCTGAACCATCCTATTATCATCTCTAGTCAAAGCCCTAACTCAATTGTGGTTCAGAAACAGTTTTAAATTAAGTTTGATCATCACATTCTAGCACAAACCCTAACTCCCCGTTCTCCTTCACTTCGACATCAATTCTTTAAGTATTTTTAAATATTCGTGTTCGTAATCCAATCATGAACCAAAGCCCTCTGTTAATTGTGGTTAACAGAGGCAAATCACCAATCGATTTAGGATTAGTCGATTTTAGGGTTTATAAGATTGGGTATTATTTTCCAGAGTGTTTAAAATTTTGGTTTCCTTCTTATAAACAAATGAATCACTAGCCCAGTTGGCTAGTACATCACTCTTAAAACTGGTATAGAAAAGACCTCGGTTCGAGTCTCCACTGCACCAGTTTTTTTTTGTTTTATTATTATTATTATTATTATTATTATTATTATATAAAACAAATTTAATTTTTATTGGAAAAAATAAAGCTATTTATCGAAACATTATAAATTATTCATTTATTATATTGTTATACTAGTTTTGTTTAAATTAGTTGGTTATAAACTAAACTTGTTAATTTCATTTAAACTCAATATATATATATATATATATATATATATATATATATATATATATATATATATATATGAAATTTCAAACAATCAATTAATAGTTTAATGATTATTGTCTAAGACCGAATCAATGTCGAAGGTTTTTCTAGTTTTGAATTATATAATATTCATCACATGTGTTTTTCGTAACAAGGAATAATCGTATTAGTTATTCTTCTACATAAATGCATATAAAATTTTAGATTCTTTAAACTAATGCATAAACACGCTTGAAAAATACCCAAATTCGATATAAACCCAAAATCTCGAATTATTGTAGTTTCTGTTTCATTAGTTTAGTAATTAATTTTATCATATCCATATACTTGTTTAGGATAGCTCACTGAGTTTCACCGAACCGTCCGTTGAAATCGTTTAAACTATCATCAATATCATCCTCGATATCAAGGTGAGTTTACATACCCCTTTTACATCTTTCATATTTTGGGGGTAGCATGTATTCCTTATTCAGTTTTATTCATTGTTTTATTTCTACATCTATTTCAAAACACAATTCGTTATATGTTTATGTGTGATGATTGCAATATCTATGACTATGCTCTATGTATTTAAGTGTTTTTTTATGTTTGGCGGTTGTTATCTCATCCTCATCTACTCTCATCTAGTATGATCATACATTTACCCAAGTACATTGATTTTGAATCAATAGGAACGGGTCAAGATCTATTTAGTTGTTTACATTTTCATATGAATTGTAATGCTCAACATTAACATATGAATTGTGGTTTTTATCTATATATATCAACTATAACTTATGTATTCTCACCAACATTCGTGTTGACAAACTCTATTTTTATACATGTTACAGGTACAAGTAAATTACATTGTTCAAGATCGAAGAAATTAGTTTTACCTTAGAAAATATTCAACATACAAAAGCATGATGTAACTGTTTCTTATTATTGTATTTGTGTACTTGTTTACTATTAATCAAATTAAATAATTATTGTCGCTTTAATTAGTGTCTTTTGAGCTACTTTCCAATTAATACGTTACACCCCGGCATGTTCCGCCGCCTTTGGTCGGGGTGTGACATATTGGTATCAAAGCCGAAAGCTATAAGATAGGTGGTTAGATATAACGGCCTTGTAGCATGCTTAGGGTCACTATACGTGATATGCTTTTACGAGTTTGCACCCTGAATTATATTATTGATTACAGTAGCCAGAATATTCTTTAATGATTCAATATTATCTTTGTACACAAAAGCACACACTTATTCCAAGGCTACGCCTCACTCTCAAAAATTATTTTTTACAACTCTAGAATAATTTTTAATTGGGAAATTCCTTAAGAATCCCGACTCTTTTACTCCCCTCTCCTTGAGGACGATCCGTGGGACGGATATGTAGTAAACTGTAAGAGGGACGCGCTTGTTTACCGAACCCTTGACACCAAGTCTTGCGAGCCTAAGGAAGTGCAATGCACATAAATCTAAATCAACCGCGAGGCCCGGTTGCCTTCCTGGAGTGTTCGGTAAGGGTGTGAAACTTATTAAGCCAAAGAATATCACACCAAACGTACCCGAATCTACTACCCTCATTGTATCAAACGTGGTCATGTGACGATCACATCCTTAATTTATAACTCAATTCACAGTGCTTCGTGGCTTAATGCGGTTTTTCTGTATTGTGTTTTGTTGAACATATGGATGAAGTATGTATAATGGGGTGGTTCCCGAACTACTTCTACCATCTACCTCAACACCACATCAAATCCGATTTTTGATTTATTTTGTTTATATGTGTTCGATAGTTTTCATTTGTTGGAAGGACCCATGGTGGTTCATGAAGCCCTAACCAACAAATGAACCCATGTATTTTAATTTAAGTTATGTTGTTATATATATTTATTTTTCTCAAAATGTTAAAGATGATAAAATGTTATATAATCAAGTCTCGTAAGTAATAAATTCTCAATCTCAACCACAATCACAACCTCAAATTATTAATAAAATTCACAAGTATCATTTAATGCAACCTCATACACATACAAAAATTACCCGAGCCTCGTGAAATTTTACACCTTTTACCCTTTCAGTATGAGTTCCCGCCTCATCAACCGTAACCGTCGCACCCGAAACTCTGGCCGTAGCATGTCATCCCTGTAGGTCCTCCCGGGGCGTCGCCGATCAATACGAGATCCGCACGAGGTCTAGGAGTGCGGAATCCTCCTAGACTCGTTAATGGTGTACAAGACGAAGAACACGATTAAACACGTACATAAACACATACACGAACAAATACACGAACAAATACAAGAACGGGATAATCAAATCTGCAGATTCTTATATAATAATCAAACAAACACGTTACATACCGTAACCAAACAGAAAACACGACTGACCCGAGGTGAGCTCTACCTCGGGTCGTCTCACACGACTCTCCTTGTCTCTTACACTCTCTAGCTACTTGAACTGCTCAAAACACACACTAATTTCTGGATTACTAAACCTAAACAAGACACACGTATATATATATAAAACATTCTCGGGCCTGGGCTTCAGTAGGCGAAGTTGTTCTAACTTCGCCTAAGGCGAAGTTGTGCTAACTTCGCCTGTGGCGTTCTGCTGGTCAGAATTGCATAGCGACGGTCACAAAATGCACCAACAGTCTCCCCTTTGACCGTTGCTCTCAATTCTAACAAACACAAAAGATCATCTGTTACACGATATGCACCAACAGTCCCCCTCTTAACTGATGATCTTCTGTTTGCAGTCAACCAGCCGTGTCTGAATCTGTCATGTAGCTTCACAAATCTACCAATCACCCAGCGTCTTCCATATCAGATCTTCCCTTCAGTGTAAGCTTCTCCGACTATAACGATTGAGGTCTTTGAAATGCATGCATCCTCGTGCCAATAGATCATCTCAACCAATCACGTGAGTCCATCTGACTTCACCAACACGTGAAGTTGGGCTTCCTCCACAACTTCACCAACTCGTCGGCATACGTTAAGGTTTAATCTTCAACTACTCAACATCAAGTGATCAATTTCATCACAAAACCACCTTGACAGAATCTAACACAAGACCATTAATTAATCCGAAGCATCTTCAATCACCAGGGATAACGATCAAGAACATAAACACTTTAATTCCCGATTAAATCCAACTTGTTCCAGAATTTTCACTCTAATAAATAAGCATCACGTTTCAGGATCCAATTCTCGAACGCCTTGAAAATAACATAAATAATATGCTCTGACCGCAATCCAGTAATGACGAAAACCTTCAGTTCAATTTGACTTTCTTCAGTTGGTCAACCTCGAACAACAACAATTTCATTGCCCACAAACACCCGAATATGTGTCAATATCCAGTTTCAAACAATATCCCATTCACAACCTCAACTCTAAATCCAGAGTTGACACGTATTTGTTCACACGTAAGACCAAGAGATAACAAGATATCTCGTTGACGGAACAACATCTTCGGTCTCACAATAATCGTGTACACCGGGCCATACAGACGAAAACACTAAAATACTCTTTTTTTTTTTTTTTTTCTCGTTAACTTCGCCTAAAGTTAACTTCGCCTAAAAGTCAACTTCGCCTAAAAGTCAACTTCACCCCTCAATAACTTCGCCTGGCCATAACTTTGCTTGGCTGCTAACTTCGCCTGGCCAATAACATCGCCGAAACCCTACGAACAGTGACGGCAACTTCGCCTGAATCCCATAACTTCGCCTGCGGCGCTGTTCAGCCAAGAACGCATCACATTCGTGCCAGAAACACCAAAACGCCGATCTCGAACCATAGCATAAGAGCCGAAGGCTCTGATACCACATGTAGGTCCTCCCGGGGCGTCGCCGATCGATACGAGATCCGCACGAGGTCTAGGAGTGCGGAATCCTCCTAGACTCGTTAATGGTGTACAAGACGAAGAACACGATTAAACACGTACATAAACACATACACGAACAAATACAAGAACGGGATAATCAAATCTGCAGATTCTTATATAATAATCAAACAAACACGTTACATACCGTAACCAAACAGAAAACACGACTGACCCGAGGTGAGCTCTACCTCGGGTCGTCTCACACGACTCTCCTTGTCTCTTACACTCTCTAGCTACTTGAACTGCTCAAAACACACACTAATTTCTGGATTACTAAACCTAAACAAGACACACGTATATATATATAAAACATTCTCGGGCCTGGGCTTCAATAGGCGAAGTTGTGCTAACTTCGCCTATGGCGAAGTTGTTCTAACTTCGCCTAAGGCGAAGTTGTGCTAACTTCGCCTGTGGCGTTCCGCTGGTCAGAATTGCATAGCGACGGTCACAAAATGCACCAACAATCCCGCATTGCTAAGGGCATCGTGGAAGCCCTCCCAATGATCATCTCTCAATTGCAAACTGTGAATGCTTCTACATTATCCACAACTCCGAACCCAACTGCTTGCTCCATCAAGCAATCCAAGATTGCTAACCCGCCCGAATACTTCAATATCGACGGTGCTACCATTCTCCTCCAATGGTTCGAAGAAATGGAGAGCGTGTTCCTCCATTGTGAATGTCCCGAGGACAAAAAAACCACAAACGCCTCAAGCGTACTCAGGAAGAATGCCCTCAATTGGTGGAACGGTGAGAAGCGCACGCTTGGAGCCAAGGTTGCCATGGCCTTTCCATGGGATGACCTCAAGAAACTCATGCTCAAGAAGTTTTACCCGAAACATGAGCTTCAGAAGTTGGAAGAGGAGTTTTGTAATTTGAAATAAGAAAGTTGTAATGACACCATCAACAGCAATCGTTTCCATGAACTGAGCCTTCTCATCCCCCACATGGCCACTCCCCCTGAACGTTCAATCGATAAGTACATCTCGCATTTGCCTATGCAAATCCAAGATTCCATCCTAAGTCGTGAGCCTCAAACCCTCAATGATGCCATCACCTTAGCCGGCACCCTCACCGAGAACCACGTCAAGGCTAAGACCTTGACACGAAAGAGTTCTAAGAAGCCTACATCTGAACCCACCAAATAACCCAAGCTCGAATCTTTCAAACCAGAGTCTTCAAAGCTCGAATCCTTCAAGCACAACGACAACTCTCACCACTACCGCAACAATAAAAGAAAGTCCAATTCCCAAAACTAAGTCTTGGCCCAATCGCATACCCAACCCACCAAGAAGCCCTACACAGGACCCCACCCATTATGTGATACGCGTAAATTTCACCATTCGCCTAACCTCAATTGTCGTTAATGCACCCATTGCGATCGATTTGGTCACCTCTTTACCACATGCCGTGAACGCCACCAACTCATGATGCAACCATTTACCTCACCTCTTACCCAACCCCAAACATTACCTTTTGCTCAACCATTTACTCAAGCACCTTCAACTATTAGAGCTTGTTACAATTGTAGAGACCCTAGCCATTATCGCGATGCATGCCCAAGACTCGCACACATAGACCAAATCCAATCCTACCCAACCCAAAACACTCAATATCAAGCTTATCAAGCCCAAGTAAATCAACATCAACCAATCCAAGCATCCAAGCAATTCAAGCCCAACCCATTCAACCAATTCTAGCCACCCAAATCTCATCTAACCAAGCCCAAGTTAACCAAATTACCCAAGGACATGCATGTTACATCAACGGATCCCAAGTCAAAACCTAACCCTTTATGAAGACAAGCTACGCAAGTGACATTTATTTTTTTCTAGTTCCTTTAATTTAAATCTATTGTAATGACATTCACTAAACTTCAAATTTGTTATGAATGAAAATCATGGTTATTTATGTTTAATTCAATTCCTCTAATATTTCTACTATGTCGTTTGCGCTATTTATTATTACACAATTTATTATCACAATTTCAAGTGATCTATGACCGGTTATTTATCGAGACTATGTGCACGGTGATGTGCATAGTTATCTAATAGTACCGTATTTATAGCATAAACTACCTATGGCCGATTTCCTACCAACATTTTGTTTTGGAAATTGGGACTATGAACATGTGTTGTGCATAGTTTTCTAATATGAGTCACATGTACGAAATTTTATTTCGATATATTAATACATGATTACCCAAATTCCCCAAGACTCACCACATTCTCATGGTAATATTTTCTCATTCGATTTTATAATCTTGATTTTGAGCCTCATCTATTATTATATTTCTTTAATCATGTGATTCGTTTGTTACGTGAACCTATCTATGTGAATACTTATTCGTGAATTTCTTTTTTGTTATCCTAAGTATTTGTATTTATTTAATTTCAAAATATCCTCCATCTGCTTATGTAATTTAGTTGTTATTACTTTCGACGATTAACTTAGCAATTTCGTTATATTTTGCAAAGTTGTTACTAGTTATCTATGCTCATAAAATTTCACTAATTTATTTTTATTACTCTTGCTCAGTTAGTTTAATTTAATTATTGACTTAAAAAGTTTTTCATTTACCTTTTTTTTCGAACCCGCACAATGGGTGAACTATGTGCATCATGCGACGACCTAAATAATTATGAGTGCACGCATAATTATCAAAGTCCTCACATGGAACTCATGGTGAATATGGTTGTGTGTCATAATTCAGAACCTAGGGTAATTTTGGGTAACGATACAAATATTGATATGATAAGGGCATGGTGGATAGGCCGCTAGTACATCCTATATATAAGTGTCATTTTCATATTTTTCGTTTGTAGCGTTACTCAAGTCACTCGAAGATCTGTGTTATTTTGATTATAAAGATAAATAATTAAAAATCTATTAATACTTTTTTTCTTAATTTAGTGGGTTTTCTTTAATTTTCGGACGAAATTTCCAAAAAGTTGTGAATCCTGTAACATTCGTTTATTTTCCGCACCCGAAACCCGATCCATTTTGTTTTGTTTTTTTTTTCTTTTCTTCAAATCTCTTAACAGTCGTCACCATTTTGCGACCCATTTTGTGTGTCATAACAGTCTTCGCCGGAAATCCGCCCGAAACCCGACCCATTTTGTTTTGTTTTTTTCTTTTCTTCAAATCTCTTAACAATCGTCACCATTATGCGACCCATTTTGTGTGTCATAACAGTCTTCGCCGGAAAACCGCCCGAAACCCGACCCATTTTGTTTTGTTTTTTTTCTTTTCTTCAAATCTCTTAACAGTCGTCACCATTTTGCGACCCATTTTGTGTGTCATAACAGTCTTCGCCGGAAAACCGCGATTTCGCCGGAAAAACGAGATCCCACTCGTTTTCCACCGTTTTTCGTCCCGTTCGATCCAAATCTGAGCTAGGGTGACCCCTAAGCTCATATTTTTTTGGGTTTATACCCGATTCCACCCGGATCTCATGACTTTAACGGTTTAAGGGTGTCGGCTCGTCGTTTCGCAAATAAATCTAGCGGGTTTAGATCCATACAACATCATACTATCATTACCTCGAGTCGGGATTGGTTTTACTAGAGGTTCGGCTAGAGAAAAGAGAAACTAGAGAGAGGGCTTAAGTGTGTGTTTTGGGTGGTGTATGGAATATGTGAAATGAATGAATTATGGAGTAATTATTGTTTATATATGATGGGTCATAGGCTTAAGCCCATGGTCTTTATCTCTTTCATTTTTAACCCAAGTCCATAACTCACATCTATTTACCCAACACAAGCCCAACTCATAATTACCCATATTTTATTTATTAACCGAAACGAGAAAACGGGATGTAAATTATTTGTACAGTGAATTAATCTTAACCTCAGATCTCAGATATGATCTATACGATTAATTTCGACTACGGATCTATTTCATAATTGCACTTGATTGTATGTATGTTATACGTTATATATTAATTGTATGTGTATAATATTAGTATTGAAGCTTAAGAGGAGATTTGGGCAGGGGTTCGATTATATATCTCAAAAACTTAAATAAACAGTGGACTGAAACCACTATAAATAGAAGATGGATCTAGTTCGTTACACATTCCGTAACGAACTAGCATCCACTTCGTTACATATATAAAATATAGATAACTTAACGAATCACCCCCTGATTCGTGAAACATCCTTAACGAATCAGGAGGGAAATTAACTTAGATCTAGTTCGTTAAACATTCTTAACGAACTAGTCAATACTTTAACGAACTACAATAATAACCTAATACGTTATTACATAAATAAAATGACAAATTCATAAACGATAGATACAAAGACTCGAGACACTAAACCGTGTACTAACAGACACCCACTCGTCTTGAGCTCTTTGTCTTTACTTTACTTGAAACGCTTGGACTGCCAATCTCTCCAACTATGAATCCCATTCTCATTACATACACGCACTACGCGTTGGAACTGCATAGCCAGATCATAGTCTTCATTGCGTTCGAACAATATCTTATTCTTGTGTAGCACGTCGTTGTCGATCTCGGTTAAGTTAACAAGCCACATCGGATCAATGATCTTGATTAGCTCGGTCTTCAAACCTTTGCCCAGGACAATGACGGCCTCGCCAGTTCGGTTATCGTAATACCAGCGGTTGAAAGATATATGAATGTGTTGATCCAAAGTCTTCACTGGTACCCGCTTCATGGTCTTTGGCGGCTTAACCTTGAGGATTAACTTTCCCCAACCCGTCCTTAGATCAATTTCATCTATACGTTTTGGGTTGGAACCTGAGGCTTTAGGAACTTGAAACCAGAGTTGACTTCGAATAACAATTGTTGATGAACCAATCTGCTATTCGGTCACCCCCTCGGTTGATAAATGGACGACATGCGAGGGTACGAACATACCAACGCGGTAAAGTGAGAACATCCATTATCTTCTCATAATATTGAACCCCCTTTTCCCATTTAACAATACATACTTTAAGATCGGAATCAAATAACCAAGAAATGATATCACCTTGAACCTTTGACACGTTCTTGAATGAAGTAACTTGGTTGGCTTTGGCACGAGCAGCAGCTTCATCCTTCTGCTCCTGATCCACATACCTATAAGCCTCAATAATTTTATGGGCTTTCTTGCTTCTATACCCAAACCACCTTTCAATATCAGCATCGGTCGGGTTTTCAATCGGATTGAATCTCGTATCAACCACACTTTTACCCTTTGATAACTTATCCAAGTTATCCTCAGTTGCTTTAAACATTTCCTCATTAAATACTGGAGCACCTTGATCAATATTTGTGTGTTGAAACAGGCCAGGATACTCCTCAGCTGTGACATCTTCAACCTCGACCTCTTCATCTTCATAAATAAGATCCGTATTCATTTGAATATTCAGATCATTTAAAATCTCCTCATCTTTTTCAACTTCCACATCCGGCACCGCCTCTAACACAATCAACTCATCGTCATCCAAACCAAGAAGCAGTGAAATCTGCTCTCGTGTTAGAGACCTTTCAACAAACTGACCAACCACAATCTCGTTTCTATTCACCACACTTCTGAACACCCCCGATCCATCAAGAAAAATAACTGTGTCAGATTCAATCATCTCAATCGGTTTAGCAGCTGTGTAATCTTGATAAACAATGATCTGCTTGTCCGAGTCACCAAATCCACTAGTACCTGCACCAAAGGAAGAACCGTGAGATTGTTTCGGCTCATTTCCTCCAGCACCTGAAGCATCAAGGTCCTCATCATCATTTTTCAACTTTTTCAAAGCATTGTCTTTACACGTGAGTTGAAAAATGAGATCCTCTTGTTTTTTCAGTTTCACCCCCTAAGATGTGACAATCTCACGAAGAGCTTTCGTTTCATTTTGATAAAAAGAGACGTAGCTCATTAATTTCTGCTGATTTTCCATTCGTCGTTCTTGATTCAGACGGTCAGCAGACATTTGATTTTCATACAAATGTAGAAGACTTAACAACATATTTGTCTGCTGAGTTGGAGGCATAGCATGAAATGAAGCAGGAATAGGTTTCATAGGCCCTTGCGGTCAACTCAATCTCAAGAATGCGATATCCATTTATGATGGAGGCATCATCATCGGTGTTGGAGAAACCACCGAAGTTGCAGTAGAAGGCATTGGCAATGTAGATAGGACTGAATGTGGAATCATGCTGAGCCTAGGATCTGAAATAAGTGTGGTCGTCAAAGTAAGCTCCAGAGTGCTAGTAGTAAGCGGCACCGCCTGGCATAGAGGAGTGGACGACCTTGGAGGCTGAACTCCAAAGGAAGTGCCAGCACCAGCTGACACTCTTCGCTTAGTAGATCCCCCAGATGCCAACTCTTTACCCTTTCTTTTACGTTGAGCGGAAATTGTAGCAGCTAACGCCACATCAACCGCAGCTTGTTGTTCAAGGATAGCTGCATCACCATCACCACCATGACCACCATCACCACCTGGTCCCTCCTCACGCTCAGAATCCGAATCATCATAGATCCAACGATCATTGTCAGGACATACATAATCAGGATTCACAATATAACCAATCAAACATTTGGTCCTAGGTCTCTCCTTTCGATAGATCTTCATTCTCCGTACAATATCTGCCGTCATGTGATCTAGTTCCAACACATCATTTACTAACGTTTAATCAATGACAAAATTCGGAATCAAGTCATGAATAATTAAATGGAGGAAACGTGGATACATTAAGAACTTCTTCTTTTGAACCGTTTGAAGACACTGTTCTTTAAGATGATAAAAAATTATCTCTGAGAAGTTGAACGGCTTGTTAAGGACTAGTGCAACAAAAGCCGACTGTAACATGATTCGGCATTCATCAAAACCACCATTACGACCTCCCAGACAATGGATCAATACATGTAATAAATACTTGTAGGTAGGGCATAAACCGTTCTTGTTGTACATAGAGTCTTCAATGTTGCCACCATAGAATACACGACGAAATAGACCCTTGATCAACTTCTTTTCAAACTCACACAGATTGTCAATATTTTCCCCAAAACGAAGAACACGTCTAATTACATCGGTATCTACAGTGATAGGAGTTTGATTGATTGTGGCTTCGATGTGGTTCTCAGCTTCAACGTATCTCGCCGTATTCCAAAATTGACGAACGATACTGAATCGAACGTCAGGATTTGCAGTGATAGAATAGTGAATACGTGAACGTCGTAGGAATTCCAATAATCCTCCAAATACAGCTTCGTCTGCAAAACTTGTACCGACAAAGGCACAAACATTATGTTGTTTGTCGTACGGCAATAAAGGCATCACTGGTTGTTGTTGTTGTTGTTGATCAGCAACTGGTGGATCTTGGTCCATGTTATCGGCCATAAGTATAAAATAAATAACATCTTGAATCAGTAATATTCAACAATTATATAAGAAAAATTTGTAAAATGTTTGAAGTTATCACTTAAAATTAATAAGAAAATTTATTTAATATGTCATTCCTTAACAACATAATGATTCGTTACAATATTATAGCGAATCGCCTGTTTCGCTATCAAGTAAATACATAACGAATTAAGAATTAGCGAATTACTATGAAAAGGTAACGAACTAACCCTCTAGTTCGTTATAATTTACAAATCCAATCTGATTCGTTAGAAAAGTTGATTCCCTTATTCTAATTCATTTGAATTGCTTAACGAATTGGACACGAATTAGTTCCAATTCGCTAAGCATAACGAATGGCCAAAACAACTTAATCTTTGACTTATCTGGTCAAGGTCAAAATTACCAAGAACACTAAAAGTCAAACACGCAGATCTGATATCAATTACCCATAATCATCGATGAATATCCAAACAAATGACCACAAGGATCTCGGAAACTCATTGAGATTAGAGTGGTATTGGTTTGGGGTTCCAAAACATGGTATAAGTCTCTTAAATTAGGGTTTGAACGAAGCATAAAACCCGCTAGTAAAAGCTAATAATTAACCCAGCAATCAGTGATCAAAATATGATCAAAGATCACCATGGATCTCGGAAATCCATTCCGATGATAATGACATCAAAATAGAGTTATCTAACATAGTATTAAACACACCGATGAAGGTTTATATAAACCTCGAACACACGGTAACAAACTACCATAATTACCCTATCCAATCTATATGATTTTTGACGAAAACTACAAAGATGTGATCGTCTATACCTTAGAAACACAATGGTATAATCAAAATATTAAAAATCGATGATCAAATATTCTGGAAAAAGCGGCCAGTGTAACAGTGTAATGAAGGAGATGAAAAGTGAATAATGAAACGAACCGCCTTCACAGTTCCCTATATAGTCTGACACAACACGTTTTCCAATGTAACGAATCATCTGATTCGTTTGAATTTTGAAATAACGAATCAGTTGATTCGTTATCCTAAGTTAACACGTGGCAGTACGAATTAAAAAGTGATTTGTTAAAATCTTAACGAATTAGAAGCCATTCGTTACAGAGTGGCAGAAGTGAAATAATCTTAACGAATTAGAACACAATTCGTTATGAATGGCTTTAATTCATTACTTTAACAAATCAAACTTGACGAATCATCTTATCAATTAATTAATCAGTTTATGTAATTTTAAATTAAATAATTAAATAAAAGAATTAATGAAATCAATTAACTTAAGTAAATCAACGAAATCTCGTATCCCGAAGATCAAATACCTTAACGTGTTTTATGTCTTGAAACACTTAACTTAAGAAATTAAATAATATGTAAATATGAAAACGCAAAATCTTTTTGTATTTTGATCTTTTAATTTAAAATATTTACAAAAGAAATATCCGAAACTAAAAACATAGAACAGAAAATGTTTTTGTGTTATTGTATGGTATTTCAAAAGCATTACATATTTTTGAATTTTTGTTGAGTTTGAGCAGAGAATCATATTGACTGAATTGCCCTTCAATCACAGTTTTATATTTTAGCGATATTATGACTGGCGTTAAGTCGGTAATTGATATTGTTGTCCACTTAAATCTTATAACAAGTCTTCAAGCATTTTTGTGATATGATTAATGGTTCAAATATCACACAGAATATCAGAAACTATCAGCATCTAATCTCGGTTCAAGCTTAATTTGATTTTTGTCAAATCACCAACTTGACTTAAACCATTATAGTGTTGATCAAAATTTAGAGGATTTTATAACTTTTGAGCAATGCATCAAGTTTCCTTTACTGTGAGTGAGTATGCACGAGTCCATCTGTCGGCTTACATACATTGTACCCCCTACCATTTCTTATTGGTAACGAGACGTGCGCAAGGGAGGAACAGATGTATGACTAACAGCTGATTTTGATCAAGTCAGTAATTTGGATTGTACGAAGTACAGTAGTGATCAAGTTTAATGACTTTGGGTTTACTCTAAAAGCGAGTGAAGTATTCATACTTAAGAATACCCAGATGATTAAGCCGCATAAAGACGCCCAATGTTTAGAAGCCTAACGCTTGTTATTTTCTTTATTATATTTTTGGGTGATCAACAGCTATAGGACTTGAGTATGACCGGTTATTACATTTTTGCCATCCTCACCCAGATTTTTGCTAGAGACTAACAACTCTTTCAATTTGGATTGTCTTTATGTTTATATCACATACTTTACTCTAACAACTTGTTTAAGACCTATCAATGCACCAATTATTAAGCACTCAGTCTTTTAAGCTTATTTCTTACTAGATTTGGGGTCAAATAATCAATGTACTATCATTTTCTCTTTTTGCTTCAAAAACTCAAAATTTTGAGGAGCATAAAACAAAATGAATTTAATCGCCCCAGTTACTTTTAGTCTATAGATTAATGGCTATCCTACCAATCTACAAGTAGATAACAAGACCAAAACATGCAAGCATGCTCCATAAACTTAAATAACCGACATAGTTTTCAGTGAGAAAATAACATAAAAAGCCTAACGAACGTCCCAAATACTTTCCATTATCAGATAAATGGCTATCCCAAATATTTACAAGAAATTATCAGGACCAAACATGTACAAGTATATGTCCTTCAAATAGAAGTAATTGACATAATTTTCAGCGAACGTAAGTAAAAATCTTTTTTGTTTTTCTCTTTACATATTTAAAACACAATCTTTTTGTCATTTTTGGATTTTTCTATACAGACGAGAAATTCATAATCATTTTGAATTTTTCAAAGTTTCTTATAAATAAAAATTAAAAATTCCACAATCTTTTTGTCTTTTCAAATTTTAAAGTGTTTTTGGATTTTTCAAATTTTAAAACATAAAGACTATTTTTTTTTTTAAATTTTTAATATTTTTGGATTTTATCTATACAAACGAAAAGCAAAATCTTTTTGTATTTTCTATTTCACCCCTCTAAAAGCCAAAACCAAAATAAAATTTAAAATAAAAACAAACTAAAAATAAAGATAGTTATCCTAATTTTAGGATATCAACAAGGGTCTTTAGGCAATTTAAACCAAGCAAAAATTGAAAACGTGTTTTATCAAATGCTTTGGTAAATAAGTCAGCTCTTTGAAAATCGGTATGTACTTTCTCAAGGTCAATTAATTTCTTTTCAAAACAATCCCGTATGAAATGATATCGAATTTCGATATGTTTAGTTTTAGAGTGTTATACGGGATTTTTGGTGATGCTAATGGCAGCAGAATTATCAATTAAAATGGGAGTAGTAAGAAACTTCAAACCGTAGTCCCGAAGATGTTGTTGTATCCACAAAAACTGGGAACATCAACTCGAGGCTGCAACATACTCAGCTTTGGCGGTTGAAGTGGAGACCGTTGTCTGCTTCTTACACTGCCAGGAAACAAGCCGGCTTCCTAAGAATTGACATCCCGTTGTGGTAGACTTGAAATTAATCTCGCATCCTCCATAGTCTGAGTCAGAATAAGCGGTAAGATCAAAAGTATCATCTTTAGGGTACCATAACCCGGTGTCAGGATTGCCCCTCAGATATTGAAGAATACGCTTGACCGCTGCCAGGTGTGTCACTAGGGGACTAGCTTGGTACCTAGCACATAAACAAACAACAAACATTATGTCGGGTCGAGAAGCAGTAAGATACATCAAAGAACCAACCATAGCTCGATATAGGGTAGGATCGACAGAATCTTCTAATTCATCTGGTGATAAATTGTGACCCACGGGGAGAGGAGTAGAAGGGGTTTTTCCGGCAGTAATCTTGAATCGGCTCAAGACGTCGTTCACATACTTTGTCTGGTGAATAAAGATTCCTTTCGCAGACTGATGAACCTGCAACCCTAAAAAGAAGTTCATCTCTCCCATCGAACTCATCTTGAACCTGGTTTGCATTGATTTCTCGAACTCCTTACCCAACGCGTCGTTTGTTGACCCAAAGATTATGTCATCTACATAAATCTAGACGAGGAGAAGATCATCACCAATATTTTTATAAAACAAAGTGAAGTCATAAGTCCCACGTTTGAAACCATTATCCGTCAGATGGTCGGCGAGCGTGCCATACCAAGCTCTCGGGGCTTGATGTAGACCATATAATGCCTTGTTTAAGCGATAAACTCAGTCAGGAAAATCGGGGTCTTCAAAACCCGAAGGCTGTAAAACAAACACTTCCTCGTGAAGTTTACCATTGAGAAAAGCACTTTTGACATCCATTTAGTAGACTTTTATGTTCTTATAATCTGCATAGGCTAGAAAGATTCGTATGGAATCCAATCTTGTAACAGGAGCATATACTTCCGTGTAGTTAATACCCTCTTGCTGATGAAAACCTTGCACCACTAATCGTGCCTTGTTTCTCACGATCACTCCACGATCGTCTTTCTTACACTTATATACCCACTTAGTCGGAATTACTTTCTTGACTCTAGCAGGTTTGTCGATAAGATCCCAAACACCCAGACGTGCAAATTGTTGTAATTATTCTTGCATGGCTTCTACACAAGAAGGATCTTGAAGTGTCATTCGAGAAGTCGTTGGTTCAACTTGGGATAGAAAGCAAGTGAATTTAGCAAGATTTACAATTTCAGACGAATGTAAATCTGCATAAGCACATAATACATTATTTTCACTTGATGACGTGTTTGAACTCCCACGTCAAGTTCTCCAATAATGTTTTCTTTCGGATGATAATTATGAATCCTAAGAGTGGGATTCTCAGGAACATCAACAGTTTCAAATAAATTAGTGTAATGTTCACCCAGGTCGTGAGATGAAGCATCACTATCAATTTCAATAACTTGATCAACAACTGGAGTATCATCAGACGAAGTAGATGCATTATCAAAGAGAACTGGAGAATTTTTATCAGGATCCTCAGTTGGAGCATTGATTGGAACTTCAACATCATTAGAACTTGAAAATCTTGGAATTACTAGTTGTTCTTCAAAATAAGCATGAACTAAATCTTCATCTGGTTGACCAGTTGTTGGAGTAAATGAATTAAATAAGCCATTGTAGTCAAACATCCAGTCGGGACCTTTGCCTTGAGAAGGAGTAGTGTACTTTTGACAGTCCACATGATACCATTCTTCAACATAACCTGACGTGAAGTTAAATACTCATTTCTTGGGGGAAGCATACCATAAGAAATACCCTTCAATGGCTTTTTTATCAAACTTTCTCACATCCTTTTTCAACATCGTACAAGGACACCCAAACGGTTTCAAGTAATTTAAATTAGGTTTTTGATTATTCAGCAGCTCATAGCTTGTCTTCTTGAGTCTCTTAACAGTAAGAACCCGATTGAGTGTGTAACAAGCAGTATTCACCGCCTCATTCCAAAATTGGACAGGAAGCTTTGAATCAGCAAGCATAGTTCTAGCACCTTCAATCAGCGTTCTATTCTTTCGTTCAGCAACACCGTTTTGTTGTGGTACGTATGGGCACTGTATTCTCGATGAATTCCCTTTTGTAAACAATAGAAATCCAATACAGTATTATTAAATTCAGTACCATTGTCACTTCAAATTCTCCTCACTTTTTGTTTGTATAGTGATTCGATCTTAGTGATTAAATTTTAAACAATAACCGGTGTTTGATCTTTCGAACTCATACATAAGACCCATGAGTATCTTGAATAATCATCAGTAACTACCAGGCAATACCAATCTCCATAAATACTCGCACGATTCACTGGACCGAAAAGATCCATATGAAGTCGCTCAAGAGGAGTATCAACGGAATTTAATAACTTAGAGGGATGTGACTTTTTCTTCTGTTTGCCCTTCTTACAAGCAATACAGTGATCGGATAACTTAAATTTATTTAGAGACACACCTTCAACTATGTCATTTGCCATTAAATAGTTCATCTTAAGAACATGAATGTGACCCATTCTACGATGCCATAGAATAGAATCTTTCTCGGTTGCTTTTGGGACAAAACATGTTTTGATCGATGTTGATACATTAGAACTCATATTTAAGTCATAAATATCATTTGATCGGGGTGATCGCATGATAACCATGTCCTCGGGAATCACATACCCCGGTTTCAAAATCAGACACTCTTTATCTGTAAATATTGTAGTGTATTGATTGTCACAGATTTGCGACACACTCAATAAATTATGGTCTACCTTGTCACAGTAGTTAACCTTCTCAAAATTAATATTCCCATTCGAAACATCACCTTCTTGTGTAATCATACCTCCAGAATTCCCAGCAAACGCCACATAACCCCCTTGAATATTTCTCACATTTGTTAAGAGGTCGAGATTTCCAGTAATATGACGAGAACATCCACTATCCATAATCCATTTTTCACCATAAATGGTCTTGGATTTACCCTACACACAAACGAAAATTATTAGTTCAAAAAGGCAGCCCAGGCCTCAGTCTTGGGAACCTTTTGGTTTTCTTGAAAAAAGTTAAACTTAGTTGAATTCAACTGTTGTTCAGCAACTTGAGAATAAGTTACAGGCTTCTTAGACTTTCATTTTAGATAAGCAGCTTGAACTACATTTGAGTTCATATTTTTGCATAACGGTTCAGTTGGAACAAACTTTGGTTTAACATGACCATGAGTTTCATTCACATGAACAACTTTTCAAGGATTCACGTTTGAGAACATGATGTGAGTGTCATCATCATACGACACTGGTCGTTTCAGAATCTCTGTTGTCAAAGGTACAAATTTTGATTGATCTTTGACAAATGGGTGAAGATTCTGAGAACTCTTCTGACCACAGTTTCTCACCACATGTCCTTGTTGACCGCAAAGGAAACAACTTCGCATGTCCACATGATTGTGTTGAGAATTGGTAGTAACATATGATACAGAAGGTTGATGATAACTCACGTTCTTTTTAAAACTCTTAGCTAAATCATCAGATAACTCAGATTTCTTTTTCAAATAAAAATCTAAGTTGAAGCAATTTGAGAAACTTTTCAGAGTATCTGTTCCAGTTGACTTTACAAATTGAACTTTCTTAGCATGTTTTAAAACTTGCTTAGCTTTAGTCAAAGGATCAGATGAAACTGATGTTTTAGCTTGAGCATAACGACGTTCAAGATCTTGAATCTTGGAAGTTTCATTGTGAAACACACTCTCAATAAGTTCCGGTTTAATGATACTTATTGGAATGTCTTTCTCAGTGAACATCGTGCCAATCCCCTTTAATTTAAACACACGACTAGTAGATGGCTTGGAAACATTTGGATTTATGAAATGCAACAAATCCTCATCAGAAATTTTGGGTTTTTCTGGTTTCTTAGCCCTCACTGGTTTGACTTTAACATGTGTATCTTGTTTCACCTGAGTTGTGTGCGAACCATACACAGCCTCCTCAAATTCAGGAGGTTCACACAGTATGTGATTAGAACTTGGAATGTTCTTGTCCTTGTGTATGATTTCAGGTTCGAACACATCCTCAATGATGACTTTATCAACATTTTCAACAAAGACTTTGTTGCTTTGAACATGAGGTTTCTGAGTTGTAGGTTGGGCTTTAACAATTACAGGTTTAACTGGTTTTGCTTTTTCAGAATTGACAGATTCTTTAACAATCTGTCACACCCTCAAAATCCATTAACGGAGTTTTACCGTCAGAGGGTGTGAACTAACAGGATCGGAATCATTAGTTATAATCAAATACCATATTCAAAGTTTTTTTTTTAAACCACAAATATTAAAGTTTAAATACGTGCGGAAGCGTAAATCATAAACCAAGTGTTGCGTCACGCAGGACGACTTAAAACCCAATTAATAACAGTTTAAAAACAAGTTTGCAAAAACGATAGTGTTCAATGAAATGCATGTTCCTATACCGCGCGCCCGCCTCGGCTACCTGAGAATAACATACTAAAAGTGTCAACACAAGGTTGGTGAGTTCACATATATAAATAAAGATAATGTTTGCGTTTATGTGTTTGCGTTTGCGTTACAGATAATGTTAAGTCAATTATATATCGATAGGTGGCTAGCCTATAAAACAAGTATTACTAAGTGTTCGACACCGAAGTTGACTGTTTATCAATTACCTTGCCACCATGTCTACCACGAACATGGAAAATGTGTTAGCCAAGATTACACCCACTCGACCTTCCGTCGAGTTTAGAGTTGGGTGGGGTTTGTCAAACCCAGTAGTACTAATCAACAGTGACTCGCTATTATCCAAATATTAACCAGTTCGACGTTATGAAGGACTTTGGTTGGTTTGTTTGCCACTTAGCCTTACAAGTGATATTTAAAAACTAAACAAAATCTACAGCGTTGGTGTATGTTATCTCCCCCAAATAAAAGCGTTTAAAAAGAGTAAAAAGGGGACGTGAAACTCACTGTTTGCGAAGAATTCAAAAACAAGTCAACCGAGAGATGCGCGTTACAGAAAATCCTCACTAGCGCTCTAAAACAAGAATGAGATTTTCTAAGTATTGGAACTATTATTGAGTCGCTAGACTCGGCACATAATACCTATGCATGAGATACGTTTCGTGTTTCGTTTGTGAATTATGTGTGACTCGACAAACACATTGGTGACACGTTACATGTGTAAACAACTACATAAGTATCAAGTACTAGCATTGTACATTACTAGTAATTATTCCCCACAAGGGCAATTTAGTCAAAAACATAGCAAATATCGATCAACAAACACGTTTCATGTATTTTCACATAGTTCAGCAGCTAGTTTTATCAAGACAGAATTCTACTTGGAAAGATTACTCAATTCAACAGATTATAACATATCAATTAATTTACCAAAAATCGTCACAGAAGCACACATGAGCTAGGTTTCCAGAACTATTTTTATTGTATTTTTATTACACATAGATTTCTCACAAAAATCAAAATATTACAGTAAACTCACAGCAGTCAAAATCATGCGCAACAGAATGATATTTCTTATTCCCGTTAAATGGTAACTTCAATTAATACAAGACCAATTGGGTTAGATTCTTAACTCAAAATATTAACTTTCAGAATTGGAACCAACCCATTTGGTCTTGTAGTTTATGTGATATGATAATTTCAAAACAGCTTAACAGCAGACCTCACAATTCAGACTTGCACTACAGTTTTGTAAAATAATAAAAGTTAACTTTTACACATCCAAAAATTACAAATTTAGACTCTTTAGAAACAAGACTCAACCTAGCACACTGTAGTATTAATAATTTCGACCAATTACCAGATTAACATCCAGTTACAGTCGTCTAAACATCAATTTAACAATCTGTCTAGTACCAGTTTACATCAAAACTCAACATAACAACAATCTATGAACCATAATCCATGCATATAACACTCTAGACACAAGATTTACCAACCATGCATATCAATTTTACGTTACACACATAGTTAGGGTTTTACTTGAAAGTTTAAAATCAAAGAACAAGTAATTAACAAGCAATTGTAACACAACTAGTTATCAATTCACTAGCAAATCATCATCAAACATGCAATCAAACCCTAACTCATCTTAATCATCAATTTCGAGAATTAGGGTTTTGATTAACCCATTAAATATTAAAATTAAACACATAGAATGCATAGAGTAGTTGTTAATTACCTTCCTAGCACCTTAATTCTTCAACAAAACTTGAAACAAGGTTGTATGTGTGTGTGTGTGTGTGTGCTCACGGCTGCCAAAGGAAAGGGAGAGTGGAGTGAAGGCCGATCGGATATGGGGAGGGGGTAGGGGGTTAGGGTTTTGTTATTATTTAATATTAATAATGTTACACAATGGTCCCTCTACTTCTAGTTGTTCAAACTCTAGTGTAAAACAATAACTCTTGTCTCTTGCTTATAATATTTCACATACATATCAAGTAACATATAGGTTAACACATAATTATCAAGTATTTATCGTTTGACATTTGTCGTTTGTTCACCAATGGTTTGAGTCAACTCGTTTGCGTTTCGGTGCAATCCTGAAAGACTACATGTGTAGTGATTGTCGAGCGTCATTTAAAACCCTAGTTTAAATGTAATGAGATGTGCGTTATAGTTCTAGTGATCTTAAGTTTGAATTGACGGAGTTTGGATTAACGGAGTTAACCTGAAATTGACGAGTGTCACACAATCACATCCTCTTCTTTCCTAGCAAAAGGATTTGGTTTGTAATCATTTTGAAAAGGTGGTGGAATTTCAACAAAACCTATTCCTTTCTATGAATCTTTTTGCTTACCAGATACTTCAATTATTTCATTTAGAAAAAAGGAAGAGTTTCTAAATTCTCCCAATTTGTTCTTTAAATCAAGAACCTCATTTTCAAGCTCGGTTATCTTTGATCTATGTTTCAAAATTTCTTGAAACTTTTGATAATTGATAGTCATTTTAACAGATAACTCAGCCTTAGAATCATGATTACTTATAGTTAAGGCCTCACTTTTCTCCCTTGAATTCATTTGAGAGGTTAAGGATTGCCTATAAGTGTCTTTTAATGAAACAATCTCTTTTAGAAAATTATCATTTTGAAGTTTTAAGGAGTCTATCTTGGGCTTATTGATTTCACAATCAGCACATGAAACATTTGCAGAAAATTTAGAAGTTGAAGTACTAACCTCATTTTGCTTAGCCATGTAAGCAGACGTGGTTGAATCACTGATTTTTGCCATACACACGAAAGTGGTTGGAAGCTTTTCACTTAAATCATCTTAATCAGACTCAGTATCAGCATCCGAAGATAGTTCGCTTCCACTTGCGTCTTGAAAATTCTCAGGAAATCCAAACATTGCTAGATTCGCTTGATTGTTATTGCACAGCAATCTTTGTGACCAGTCATCCCCATCCAAGTTCGACAACATTGCTTGGCCTCCAGAATATGACGGTTTCGTTCCAGAAGATTTTCCCGCATCACTTCCACTTTTACCAGATGAATTCTGATCTTGCTTTCTGGGACCAATGTACTCCTTTTTGGCTTATCACATTCTTTTGCAAAATGCCCAAACTCTTGACAGTTGTAGCACTTGACCTTTAATTTATCAAACCCCAATTTCTTGTTCAAAGATGGAAGATCTTTACCCGTTCTCTGCATAAACGTTTTCACTTTCCTGACTATCATAGCCATATTCCACTTTAAGTCCATCAGTTCCAAATCAACAGGATCAATTTGGTCATAGTCTTCATCTATTAAATCGCTTGTGGCAATTTTACTACTAACCAAATTCTCAGATGAAGTCATGAAGGAAGATAAGAAAGCAAAATTTTGTTCAGCCTCCCTCATGTTTACATTTGGTTGTGATGAGAATTGATTTGAAGGTGATGAATTCCCAGACCCTCCAGATGATCCAATATTTCCAGCTGTGTAAAAACAAGCACGTGGATCACTATAGATAGTTGTTGCATTATCGCTTGCAGTTTGTGCTAGAAATGCAGTGATAGGAGAAATGGTTGAACTTAATGGCATACTTCCACCATAAAATGCAGGATCTTGACTATCTTCTGAAGACTTTTGACATTTAAGATCGTATTCATCATGCCTCTATCTTTTGCATAAATTCCGATGCCGTCAAATCTTCATTGTTGAAATAATTATTCTCTTTCAGAACCATCAAGAAAGTCGAGTAAGAACTCGGTAATGTACTTTTAATGGTATCAATTTTATCAATCTCAGAAGTTTCCTATCTCAATCAATTTTATCAATCTCAGCTATCAAATGATTAAATCTTGTTGTCATCTCTTCAACAGTCTCACCCTTAAGTAGGTTAAAGTTTCTAAATTGAAACTTGAGCATAACCTTTTTGCTTTCAGCGGTGTTACTCATACTTCTCATATGAATATGTTTGAAAAATGAGGCACAAATCTTTATACTCCCTACTTGGTGAAAGATGTTTTCAGGTAAAGCCATAGTAAGAGTAGAATAAGCTTTTGTTTCAATTTCTAACGCTTTCTTCTCTTCAACTGAATATTGAGAGATAGCTTTAGGTGTAAAACCAATAGTCTCATCTCCAATCATTGGAACGGTGTAAACCTCATCTAAGCAATACGAACAATCAGGGTGAACTGACCCTAGATGAGCACGGAAACGGGGTTCCCACTTAGCAAAATCGCTAAATTTCATCAAACGTGGACATTTTGAATGTGAACCGATCTCGGTATCCAGTTGCAACATTTGTTACATTAACATATTTTGGGAAGCTAATGCATACATACGGCCATGTTTGCTAAATAATCATTTTTCTCAAACTTCAGGGGTTAAATTGAAAATTAATGTAACGAACTGTGAACAATAGATAATGAACTGTGAACAGCAGGTAACGAATCACAACTTAACGAAGTTAAGAGTATTCAGGTAACGAAATAGAACTGATATTAACGAATCTTAAACAGTGACCTTAACGAATTGGTCCACGAATTAAGTAACGAAACAGATTGTTTCCTTTAACGAATCACTAAGAGTAATCTTAGCGATTTAAGTAACGAATTAGCTACAGTTGATAGTGAATCAACTAATAGCGAATCAGTTAGTTACAATAGTTGTAACAAACTTTTGACAACAATTGCCACGTAGCAAAAGTTGTTATGATTACAGTTAACGAGGTGAGACACGTTTCACACGAATTAGGTAACACGAATTAGAATGTGTAATACGAATTGGAAATGTGTAGCGAAATGGTTCACGAATCAACTAATTATCCTAACGAATTAGCTTAAATATGTGGACGAATTAGTCAAGAATGTTAACGAACCACTTGAATCTTCAAATCTTCATACCTTCAAACACAAATTTCCAGAAATCTGGAAAAACGTATGAACTTTTAACCCAGTAACAAATCAGTATTAACACCTCAAAATACTACCAAATCGATCATCAAACCTATCAATTTACTCGGAATCACCACGTGAAACCAAATCATACTATCTTGTCACCCAATTAACCTTAGATGAAAACCAATTTGACCAAATCAATACCCTGTTTTCGGCCAAAACCAAATCCAATCCAATAACCACACCAATCTGAACCAAATATCAATTCCAGTTCATAATCACTTACCAATACATTACACACCACAAACCAATCCAATTAATCCATAACAAGTTCGAATCAAGCTCAATTTGATCAAACTCAAATTGAATATAAAACTATATCAAAATAACACTTAATAGTCCTTAATTAACGAATTAACTATCAAATCAAGAGAAAAAGGAGCACCGAAAACTCTAATACCACTTGTTTGAATAGTGAATTAATCTTAACCTCAGATCTCAGATCTGATCTATACGATTAACTTCGACTACGGATCTAGTTTATAATTGCACTTGATTCTATGTATGTTATACGTTATATATTAATTGTATGTGTATAATATTAGTATTGAAGCTTAAGAGGAGATTTGGGCAGGGGTTCGATAATATATCTCAAAAACTTAAATAAATAGTGGACTGAAACCACTATAAATAGAAAATGGATCTAGTTCGTTACACATTCCGTAACGAACTAGCATTTACTTTGTTACATACATAAAATATAGATAACTTAACGAATCACCCCCAGATTCGTTAAACATCCTTAACGAGTCAGGAGGGAAATTAACTTAGATCTAGTTCGTTAAACATCCTTAACGAACTAGTCTATACTTTAACAAACAACAATAATAACTTAATACTTTATTACATAAATAAAACAACAAATACATAAACGATAGATACAAATACTAGAGACGCAAAACCGTGTATTAACATAAATACATAGTATGAAAGTAATAATGTATATACGTATGTATGAACTTATGTAATGAAAGTAAAATAGTAAAGTAATTATTATGTATCTTCGTATGCATGATTGAAGATAAGTGTACGTATTGTATGATATGTGATTAACTAGAACTCACTCAGCGTAGCTGACTTTTAGCATGCACCCAGGTGAGTAGATTGAGGCAGCTCGCTTGAGCGGGGACACATGGTAGAAGAATAAGAGTCTGGCATCTGAAGACGCATGATGTTTTATATTTAATGTTTTAATTTTGAAAGACAAGAATGCTTTAAAACAAGTTATGAATTAATATGTAATGTTTATGAAAGTTTTATATTCCGCGTAAATTTTAATTAACTCTGATTGTTGTGTGTGCATGCATTCATTTTTCTTAGAAATTCAACTTATTTTTATTTTCATTTTGCAAAGAAATTCCACTTTATTTTTGCTTAAGTCTTGGACTCTCTACACGTGTAGGAATACCAATATGAGGGTTAAGGCCTAAGTATTCTACTCTATTATTTGGTGTTTCGTACAAGCCTTGGATCTTCTCCGCGTATACTATTAGCAATGTATCGAACTGGAGATTAAGGCCTGTATAATTTCAACTTATTTTATCTTTCTATTTTGTTAAAATGGAACCTTATTTGTGTGTAGTAATATCGATCTTAAGGGGAAATTTTAACCTACTGCTTTATTTTTTATTTTCTTATTTTTCCATGAGTCACAACAAATCAATGTTAGTAAGAAAAAGACATACATGACAAGCTTCATAGTATGAGATATACAAATTAGGTCTGAAAGATGGGTGGCACTTATGATTCGTGCTTAATTGAACAAATCTAATCATATTACTGAAATTTTAAGATACATTTGTTGTAAAAGTTTAAGTGGAGAACAATACCAATGACTGACTTAACACCAGTCATAATAACGCTGAAATATAAAACTGTGGTGGAATGGCGATTTGGTCAATTGGATTCTCTGCTCAATGCGTTCATAAAATTAATTTCATATTTGTTTTAGTTGTTAATTTTGTTTTAATTTCGAAAATATTCAAAATTCAAAAAGATTTTGTTTTATTTTGTTTCTGTTTTATTTTTGATTTCTGAGCTATGAGGTAAAGTTTGAAAAACAAAATTGAAAAAAAAATTACAAAAAGATTTTCCCACAATTTTAAGTTAATTGTTTTTAAGTTGATTATTTTTAACTTATGTGTTTTTCACGTAAAACATGTTAAGGTATTGATTTTATCCAGAGTGGTAACTATTTTAAGGTAAAGTTCATTGAAACACGGGTTTCGATGCATATTTAATCCTTGGGAAGTTGAAAATGAAAATTTTCACTTCTACTTTGCTATTTAATACCCCATTCGTTACTTTGACTGTAACGAATGAAACCCATTCGCTATCATAATTGATAACGAATGTAGGCCATTCGCAAAGAGAAATGATAACGAATGTCTCCATTTGTTACATCGCATTCGCTTATGCTGGCCTGATAACGAATGAAGAACGAATAACATGCTATTTATGATGATTGTTAACTTATTGTTGATTCGTTAACTGTTGTTAACGAATGAGACAACGAATGAAGGCCATTCGTTAATTTTGAATTAAAGAATAAATCCATTCGTTTTCCTGATGCGTGCAGATCTTAAAATATACAAACCACAGTGATTAGACGAATAACCCATTCGTCTACCTCGTTTATTGCACTCCCTAAAAAAACTCTTGCAAATTTTTCCAAGAAAATTAAACTTTCACTATATCGAATTTCATCAATCTTTCTATACTCATAAGGTATAGACGATCACAACGTGATCTTTTCCGTCACAATTAATGATTGTTTGATGGGTTAATTAATAGAATTAAATGACTGACATTGCTTGAATCAAATAACCTAGTTAAACTTGATAATTGATATATCTGTTAATTTTGGTAGTTTAGCGATGTAATTTCGAGCTTAGTATTACAGTTTTTACGTTGATTCATCGTTATTTAGGTCCAAATTGCATTCTCAGTTTTGCATGTTTGACTATATGTGTTTGATTAATTTTGACTTGGACTATCTGTGAGTCAAACCATAATTGTATTCAGATCTGTTTGTTATAGATAACTGTTAGTGCACAGAAATTTGACACTGTGGATACGTTATCCTGGCATATGTTTTGGATCAGTTATCCTTAGCGTGTGTTCCAGATCCCGGTCAGGATCAATGATCCACAGTACTTATTGTTTATTAACGGTTGTTCTCATGTGTAGTCTTATATTTAGCAGGTATAACGTTTAGAAGACTCAGTCTATCCACTAACTTGCAGTCAAGAAGATATTGACGTGTCTGGACCAATTATCCTTTTGAAGAGTTCAGAGCTATGTCAGGATCGTGGATCCTCGGTATTTGATGCTATTAACGGTTATTTCTTATATGAAGGCTGATATTTATCAAGTGTAACGGCTCCAAGACTGGTCTACCCCCTATTTCGCAGCCTGAGTGATGAAGCACGTGGTCAAAGTGGCTGTTACGTTTACATTGAAGATAAAGGCGGATTTTTAGGAAAATTAGTTAATAGAATTTATTATTAATAACTCCATTGAGTTGTTATCTATTATATATAATTGAGATTATGATCAGTTATAGGACACATGGTATACACAAACCTGAGTATTCTCTCTATCACAACTCGCACACATAGCTTTCGTTGTAACACTGATCATAATCTTCACAATTGTAACACCCTTTTTTGATTAATAAAGTGGTGATAGACGATTTATCATCACCCGGGGTTTTTGTGCCGGCGATCCGAACCAGATCAAGGGTTTTTCCCCGTAACAAATCCTTGTGTTTGTGTTTGCAATCGATACATACTTGTTTTCATCACCATAGCATTAATCCTCACTAAACGAATTTGGATACATTATCATTGGCGCCCACCGTGGGGAATTGGCGCCCACCGTGGGGCAATTGGTGCTATAGTCTGAATTATTCCTATCAATTTACAATTTTTCATACCCGTATCACTCATAATGGCCTCTCAATCAACCTCTGCTTCATCTACCATGCCATCCTCGGTTTCTCTCTCAACAAGAACTTTGCCACCGGTGCCTCCTCCAATTACGGGAGCGCCAAGGACCACCGCGGCTGGAAACAAGACACAAATTCCAGTCTTCCAGAGCACAAAAAACCACTACTGCCACTTCGGTGGTCAAATCTAACAATGATGTTTCTGCAATGTTTTCACAGGTTAAGGCATACATGGAGCAGCAGAACAAAACCAACCAGAGAATCCTACATGAAATTGAAGATCTCAAGAAAAGAAAGAGGCCAGCAAAGGATCAGACTCCTTTAATGCCTAGGGTGCTGGATTTCACTACTCCAGGATCCGTGGCTCAACATACTCAAGGATCCTCGATCCTTCATCAAGGATCATCCATCCTTCAACCAGGGTCCGTGGGTCAGCATACTCAAGGATCCTCGATCCTTCAGCAAGGATCATCCATCCTTCAACCAGGGTCCGTGGGTCAGCATACTCAAGGATCCTCGATCTTTCAGCAAGGATCATCCATCCTTCAACCAGGGTCTGTGGGCATACTCAAGGATCCTCGATCTTTCAGCAAGGATCATCCATCTTTCAACTAGGTTCCGTGGGTCAACATACTCAAGGATCCTCGCTCTTTCAGCTAGGATCATCTATCCTTCAACAAGGGTCCATGGGTCAGCAAACTCAAGTATCCTCGTTCCTTCAACAAGGATCATCCATCCTTCAGCCAGGATCCTCTGGATTGTATCCTTAAGTATCCTTTAGCTCTCAACCTCAAGGATCCTTCTGGCAGAATCAAGGATCCTCCGGATTTCACCATTAAAGGTCTTCAGAGGTCCATGAAGGGGACATCATCCCCACGCAGACCATTGCCTCTGGTGGACCTGCTACTGTAGCAGATGCCTCTCATCTTAACTACACTTCTGGGATGCCAACGTTCAACCAACCAAGAGGTAACGCCTATAATCACATATCCTCAGACACTAACCTTGGCTCTATGCAGGATACATGTATCAGTCAGGCTATGGCTAGGGAACTTCATAAGCTTAAGGATATGATATCCAGCGTGCCAGGAGTGGTCCGTCCAATTTCTGAAATACCAGATGGGAGCCACAAGTTGTTCAGATTTGCTCCACCGATATGCGATGTGGAGATCCCAAAACGCTTTCAAACCCCTAACATGAAGGTGTATGATGGGACCACTGATCCGGAAGAACACGTGGCTCAGTATAGGGAAAGGATGGAGATCAATCCAATTCCTCAAAGACTCAATGAAGCTTGTCTATGCAAGTGTTTCGGATCCACATTAACAGGATCTACACTTAAATGGCTGCTAAGTCTTCCTCCTTATTCTGTTACATCTTTTTCACATTTAGTTAACTTGTTCAATAGCCAGTTTTCTTGTAGTAGGAAATTTGAGAAGTTAACTAGTGATTTATATAGAATTGTCCAACCTTATGATGAATCCTTAAGGGATTTTGTTACAAGGTTTGGCAGGGAGGTCCTAGAGATCCCTAATCTTGATATAGCTACGGTTGTTGAAGCATTCAAGATGGGACTCTAAAGAGGCTCCCCATTTTATGACGATCTTGTGATGACTCCATGCAGGACTTTAGATGAAGTCAGAAACAGGGCACTCAGATTTATAAGGCTAGAGGATGATAAGAAGATCCAGGACCGGTTAGGAGCTCCAGCAAAATAAGAGTCACCTAACCAGAAACAAGGATCCTCATTCAGGAACAATAACTCGAAGCCTTACTCCAAGTTCAACAACCAAAACGTCCGGGCAGTTGAAGAAGGAGATGATGATGAGGACTACCCAAATATTTCTGAATATTGCTTCTCTGTTGATACTCATGGTTTTATTTGTGCCATGAAGGATCTTGGAGAGAAAGCAAGATGGCCTCGGAATATTGAGAAAAAAACATCCTTCAAAGACAAGTCCAAGTGGTGTGCATTCCATGAAGACTTTGGCCATCAGACCGATGATTGTATTGGTTTAAGGAGGGAAATTGGATACCTCCTAAGCAAAGGCCATTTCAAAGAACTATTGGGAAGAAAAAAGTTTAGGATCAAGGATCCTGAGGAGGTTCCTCAAAAAGCTACTCCACCCCCACCAGATGCTCAAGTAATCAACTTCATCTCCGGTGGCTCAGATATATGTGGTACTTCCTTCTCCGAAGCTCTTGACTGGCCAAAGAAACCAAGATGGAGAATGGGGAACGACCAGTCATCTCCACTACTTTAACGACTAATAAAAGAATCTTCTTTGATGAAGAAGATAAAACCAGCATCCAGGATCCTCACCACGACGGTTTAATTGTTACTTTTTTTATTGCTAACCATTATGTTCGCAGGATCCTAGTTGACGGTGGAAGCTCGGTCAACATTATCCAGCATGATGTCCTTAAGAAGATGAATATACCAGATTCGGAGATCATCCCTAGAACATCAGTGCTAGTCGGTTTCAGTGGAGAAACCAAGAAAACATTGGGGGACATCAACCTCCCAATTTACATTGAAGGGTTAAATTCTTATCAAAAATTTTGTGTTATAGATAACCTTTCTTGTTGCAATGTTATTTTAGGCAGGCCTTGGATACATGGAATGAAGGTTGTAGCCTCTACTTACCATCAGTGCATCAAACTACCAACTCCTTGGGGAGTAGTAAGGATAGATGGTGACCAAGTGGAAGCCAAGAATTATTATTATTCATCCATGAAGCCGACAGCTAAACAGACGATAGCATAGCAATTACAGCAAAATCCTAGGAATGTACTGGAAGCTCGAGAGCAGGACCTAAAAGAAGTATCCTTAGATCCCGAGGATCCAGATGTGAAAGTTTTCCTAGGATCCAGTATCCCAAATGAGATCGAGGAGGATATAGTATCCTTCCTAAAGCGACGAAAATCTAAATTTGCCTTCAGACATTCAGACATGACAGGTATTTCAAAAGAGGTAATTACTCATAAAATGGGCCTTGATCATTCTATTAAACTCGTCCATCAGAAGCGAAGGAAATTCGCTCCTGAGAGGAACGCGATCATACAAGAAGAATTTGAAAAACTTCTTAAGGCCGGTATGATTAGAGAGGTTAAGTATCCTCGATGGCTAGCTAATGTGGTCGTTGTTTCAAAAAAGAATGGAAAGTGGAGTTTGTGTGTCGATTTTACTGATTTAAACAAGGCATGCCCCAAGGATCCTTTCCCATTACCACATATAGATTCCATGGTGGATGCAATGGTAGGACATGAAATGCTTACCTTTATGGATGCATCCTCTGGATTTCAACAAATTCAGATGGAACCATCTGATCAAGAGGATACAGCATTCATGACTCCTACTGGCATATATTGTTATACTGTTATGCCGTTCGGACTAAGAAATGCAGGGGAAACATATCAAAGACGGGTGAATATGATGTTCAAGGATCAGTTAGGCAAAACCATGGAAGTATACATAGATGACATGGTGGTGAAATCAAAAAAAGCTGAGGATCATCTCAGAGATCTCGAAGAAGCATTCAATATCCTCGACCAGTATAACATGAAGCTGAACCCGTCAAAATGCCATTTTGGTGTTAAGGTTGGAAAATTTCTGGGATATATGGTAACTAAAAGAGGAATTGAAGCAAGCCCCGAGCAGATCGAAGCCATCCTTAATTTGAAGTCTCCTGCAAACGCCAAGGATGTCCAAAGGCTCACCGGAAGGATAGCCGCTCTCAATAGGTTCATCTCAAGATCCTCCGAGAAGTGCAAAGACTTCTATGACATCCTTGGGAAGAATAAGAAGTTTGAGTGGACAGAAATGCATGAGGCTGCACTCAAAGCCTTGAAGGATTACTTATCCTCAGCTCCAGCTCTTATGAAGCCTGTGGATGGAGAATCCTTATACCTGTACCTAGCTGTTTTCAGGAAATGCTGTAAGTGTTGTCCTTGTGAAGGATCATGAAGGTGAACAATATCCCGTTTATTATGTAAGTAAAAGTCTTTTAGATGCAG
This sequence comes from Bidens hawaiensis, assembly GCF_021521415.1. Classification (NCBI taxonomy): domain Eukaryota; kingdom Viridiplantae; phylum Streptophyta; class Magnoliopsida; order Asterales; family Asteraceae; genus Bidens; species Bidens hawaiensis. Next base: position 224,419 of record NW_027494928.1, read on the forward strand.
AAGCCAGGTATTCTCATTTAGAAAAATTAATTCTTGAGACATTACTTTGAAACTCATACTATTATTTTGAGAACTAACTATCATGTTAAGAATGTTCTTAGAAAGCCAGAATTATCAGGTAGAATGGCCAAGTGGGCTGTGAAGCTGAGTACATATGATATTCAGTATGAGCCTAGAACAGCCATTAAATCACAAGCGCTTGCAGACTTTGGGGCTGATTTCAGTAGTGACATGCAAAATGAAGCTGATCTAGAGGTCCAACAACTTGAAGAAACCAAGGAACCTTGGATCCTCTTCACAGATGGAGCATCCAATGTAAGAGGAACAGGTTTGGGCATACTACTAAAATCGCCACAGAGGGACATAATACCCCAGTCCATTGCATGTGCATTCCAAGCCACTAACAATGAGGTAGAATATGAAGCTCTGATCGCAGGTTTGCAATTAGCCAAAAGCATGAGGATCAGGTATCTTCAAATATATATAGATTCTTTGTTAATAGCTAACCACTTTAACGGTTCTTATACTGTGAAAGGTGAGAATATGGTCAAATATTTAGAAATTGTGAAGGAATTGGAAAAATCCTTCGAATTGTTTAGTATAATACAGGTACCAAGGGAAGAGAATGCTGGGGCAGATGCCTTAGCAAATTTAGCTTCATCATTGAAGATTCCAGAAGATACAAAGATCCCAATCATCCATGTACTCTCACCAGCAATAGGAGAACAAGAAGTTGGGGAGATAACAACTGACAAAGATATTGTGCCTTTGGATCCATTATCCTCAAGTAATCAATGATCTTGGATCCTTCCAATCAAAAAATTCCTACAAGATGGAGAGATCCCTACAGGGGAAAATCCTAAAGCCTTCAGATTAAAGGTATCACAATTCATTATTTTACAAGATATTGTGTATAGAAAATCTCTTGCAGGTCCCTATTTGAGATGCATTGAGGATCCTGAAATACAAGAGGTACTTCAAGACTTCCACGAAGGCGATTGCGGAAACCACACAGGGGGGAGAGCATTATTTTCCAGGATACTTAGGACTGGATACTTCTGGCCAACAATGAAGAAGGATGCTATGGAATACTCAAAGAAGTGTGATGCTTGCCAAAGGCATGGAAACATTCTTCACCAGCCAGCAGAACCTATGTATCCTATATCCTCTTCGTGGCCTTTCATGAAATGGGGATTGGATATTGTAGGCAAGCTACCAAAGGCACCAGGCGGAAAGGTCTTTATGCTTTCTGTGACAGACTACTTCTCTAAATGGATTGAAGCAGAAGCATTCGTACAAGTCCGAGAAAGGGAAGTTATATCCTTTATTAAAAGAAATATTATAACTAGATTTGGTATCCCTTCTGAAATTGGTTGTGACAATGGTTCCCAGTTTATCGGGAAAAGAACCACTAACTTTTATGACAATTGGGGCATCAAGATGATCACTTCTACACCAGTTCATCCTCAAGCCAATGGTCAAGTGGATTCAAGCAACAAGATTATCATCAACAACTTGAAGAAGAAGCTAGGATCCAAGAAAGGCAAGTGGGCTAAGGAACTTCCTTATGTTCTTTGGGCCGATAGAACAACACCTAAGAATGCTACAGGTCAAACACCCTTCTCATTAGTGTTTGGATCAGAAGCTGTAATCCCTACAGAAATGGTGGTTCCTACTGCTAGAACAAGCATCCGTGATCCTGAGGCCAATAATGAAATCCTTCTCCAAGATCTAGATGAGCTCAGAGACCTAGCTAAGATCAGAATGGCAGCATATCAACAAAGGGTAACTGGGGCATACAACAAAAATATAAGGATCAGAAGATTTCAAGAAGGAGATTTGGTATTGAGAAAAGCCTTCCAAAACACAACCAATCTGGCAGATGGGAAACTAGCACCCAAGTGGGAAGGTCCTTATCTGATCGAATGGGAAGCAGGGAAGGGGGCATATCATTTTCTCACCATGGAAGGCAATGGGTTACCAAGAGCATGGAATGCTATCCATCTTAAGAAGTATTTTTTCTAGTCAGGATCTAGTATCCTTCAAAAATCAAACATCCATCTAGGATCAAGGATCCTAAAATTGGTAATATCTATCTCATCACTTATTCATTTCATATTCTTGTTATTTTAAGGATAATGTATTCTTAACATTTATCTTTTCCAAGTGTTTAAGTAACAATGCAGATTTCAAAACGAGATTCAAAGTCTAAGAGGTTGGCCACCTCTCCCTCACGCTTAAGGTACATTGCTATTTTCCTTGGCCTAGCCCATGATTGGATATGACCATATGACCCCCGATGGTCATATCCTCCAAGGTTTAAAGGTTTTCACCTTTCTTATAAATTAGAGTTTCTACACTCTCACCTGGAGCGTACGCTATCCAACGTATAGTCCGGGGTAGCGGGACCAGTACACGCTTAGTGGCTGACAATTTCGTTGTCTTCGGCTATATGGAGGATCCTATGATTTATGGTAGACGTACCATACCACCGGTTTATAACGTTTTCACGTTATCTCAAGACAAAGGTTTCTAACATTTTCATGTTAGCTAAGGTTTTGGAGTTTTCACGTCACTCACGTTTGGGCTTGTCCCCAGTTTTTGGGCTTGACCCCAGTTTAACACCAGTTCACGGGCTTGTCCCCAGATTACACGGGCTTGTACCCAGTTGCACGGGCTTGTCCCCAGATTACACGGGCTTGTCCCCAGTTGCACGGGCTTGTCCCCAGTTTATGGGCTTGTCCCTGGTTTATTGGGTTTAATCCCAGATAATATCATAAATTATTTGCATCAGGTATCATAAATTAAATTCTAAGGATCACCAAAGGATCAATACTTATGGATTCAGAATCCTTTAATTCAGCTTTATAAGGATTGCAAAAGGATCAATACTTATGGTAACTTAGGTCTAACCAGACCTTACGGTATGATTTCTATTTTTCGGTTTAAACTTATTTGATTTCAGTTTATATCTTCATAGATATAAGGATTCATTATTCTCAATCTCTTTTTATAAGGATTTAAGATCCTGGTTTATTTTTGCAAGGATATTTTATCCTAAAAACTTTTTACTAAAGAATATTATTTCTTAAAACTTTCAATGAGACTTAAGTTATATCAAACAAACTTTCAAAATAACAAGTAACAGGCGAATAGTCAAAAGTTTTATTAAACATAAGTCACCTGGACTTATCCAAAATCCTTAATCCGGATTTCACCATACGAAAGATGGACCATCCACCCGGGTTAATCAGGTGTTACTAGTTGTTAATGATTTGCAGGGAGAAGGATATACATTCGGAAGGGAAGTTCCCATGGAAACTCCATTGATATGTGTCAATTATATCCAGCTTGTCAAATCTCATATGTTTTTGCAGGAAGTTTGAATTCAAAGGAAAAATGACAGCTGTGATCTTATCACAACCGCCATTTTGGGGGCAATTGTTGGTGCACAGAAATTTGACACTGTGGATATGTTATCCTGGCATATGTTTTGGATATGTTATCCATAATACTTATTGTTTATTAACGGTTGTTCTCATGTGTAGTCTTATATTTAGCAGGTATAACATTTAGAAGACTCAGTCTATCCACTAACTTGCAGTCAAGAAGATATTGACGTGTCTGGATCAATTATCCTTTTGAAGAGTTCCAGAACTATGTCAGGATCGTGGATCCTCGGTATTTGATGCTATTAACGGTTATTTCTTATATGAAGGCTGATATTCATCAAGTGTAACGGCTCCAAGACTGGTCTACCCCCTATTTCGCAGCCTGAGTGATGGAGCACGTGGTCAAAGTGGCTGTTACGTTTACATTGAAGATAAAGGCGGAATTTTAGGAAAATTAGTTAATAGCATTTATTATTAATAACTCCATTGTTTTATTATCTATTATATATAATTGAGATTATGATCAGTTATAGGACACATGGTATACACACACCTGAGTATTCTCTCTATCACAGCTCGCACACATAGCTTCTTTGTAACACTGATCATAATCTCCACAATTGTAACACCCTTTTTTGATTAATAAAGTGGTGATAGACGATTTGTCATCACCCGGGGTTTTTGTGCCGGTGATCCGAACCAGATCAAGGGCTTTTCCCCGTAACAAATCCTTGTGTTTGTGTTTGCAATCGATACATACTTTTTTTCATCACCATAGCACTAATCCTCACTAAACGAATTTGGATACATTATCCTTAGCAGATTTTTATCCAAAACAATAACGAATGGAGGTTCATTCGCGTCTACTGTGATCAGATGAACCCATCCGTTATGCTAAGATAATGAATATGTAAATTCGTTTGACTGTGTAACAAATGAAACCTCATTCTTCTTATATACTCAACGAATGACCTCATTCGTTACTAAGGCATTCGTGTTCATGCTATTCGTTAGTCTAATGATGACAAATCACCTCATTCGTTAAAAAGAATGAACCCATTTGTCATAACGAATGGTATAAAGAATAAGCAAATGTATTTTTAAACATAATCAAATTTTCACTAAGTATAAGCGAAAGTTTTGATTAAGCTATAAAACGATCGGGTTTGCTAATGTTCGGGTTTGTGTTACAAAAATGGTTGATGAGTTTATGGTTGATGCTCCGGCACAAGAGAACCCTAACATTCAAGAAACCCCTATTATACAAGAAGAACTACAAGCTAAAGCACCACAATCACAACAACCAGCTGCACCAGCCGTTGCTGAACATGCTTATGACAAAATTTACAATATCTGTGCATTCTTGCAAGATGACTTTGTAAGGTCATGACATGTTGGGGGACGTGATTGCATTCTTACGTCGCTCACACTTTCACTATGCCGTATCCTCTGATGTCCTAGTACATTTCAGCGTGATACGTCCATTCTAGGATAGTGCTCATTACAACGATGCTGAGAGGACTATCATTGCAAAGGTGCAGAATAAGACAATAAAGATTAATGCTGGTGTGATTCTTCGAATTGTTTGCTTTGCTGACACTATTGATCACCCGTGTGCATTTGACAAGACGCTTATACGAGGCTTATTTCAGAGATTATATTACAAAGGCGATCTTGTCAGGTCAGTTTGGAAAAATTTTATTTTCATTAACTGTCTTAAAACCTTTTCCATTAGGATTATTATTTTATTCGCTAACTTAAAAGTTCGAGGGCTTCTTTGTAATTAAATCATTCTTTTCAAGGTTCAGGGATCATTCTGTCATTTTATTAAACTTCTAGTTCGTTACTCGGTTCTTAACGAATTGGGGTTCATTCGTTACTTCTGTTTTTCATATTGAATTGGCTAATTCTTTACTTCCTAACGATTTGTCCTTCATAGAGAATTGGCCTTTATAACGAATTGGCCTTTAAGACGAACTGAACCTTATAATGAACTGGTTCTTATAGCGAATGACCCTTTTATTATGAACTGGTCATCATAACGAATTGGACCTTAGCGAGTGGGCATAACGAATTGGGATTAATTCGTTATCTTTTCCTTAACGAATTTGGATACGAACTAAGGCTACTTCGTCATTCTTTCTTTAACGAATTAGCATACGAATTAGGCTAGTTCGTTAAAATTTCGTTAACGAATTAGGGTTAGGTCTGAGAATGTCAGAAACATTCTCTGACATACTTAACCTCGTACATCGTTTTCCGGCGCTGCCTTTTCGGCGCTGTCGTCGCCAGAAAACCGTGATTTCACCGGAAAAACGAGATCTCACTCGTTTTTCACCGATTTTCGTCCCGTTCGATCTAGATCTGAGCTAGGGTGACCCCTAAGCTCATCTATTGTTTGTTTTATACCCGATTCCACCCGGATCTCATGACTTTAACGGTTTAAGGGCGTCGTCTCGTCGTTTCGCAACTAAATCTAGCGGGTTTGGATCCATACAACATCATACTATCATTACCTTGAGTCGGGATCAGTTTTCCTTTATGGTTCGGCTAGAGAAAAGAGAAACTATAGAGATAGCTTAAGTGTGTGTTTTGGGTGGTGTATGGAATATGTGAAATGAATGAATTATGGAGTAATTATTGTTTATATAGGATGGGTCATGGGTTTAAGCCCATGGTCTTTATCTCTTTCCTTTTTAACCCAAGTCCATAACTCACATCTATTTACCCAAAACAAGCCCAACTCATAATAACCCATATTTTATTTATTAACCGAAACGAGAAAACGGGATGTAAATACATAGTATGAAAGTAATAAAATATGTACGTATATATGAAGTTATGTAATGAAAGTAAAATAGTAAAGTAATTATTATGTATCTTCGGATGCATGATTGAAGATAAGTGTACTTATTGCATGATATGTGATTAACTAGAACTCACTCATCGTAGCTGACTTTTAGTATGCATGCAGGTGAGTAGATTGAGGCAGCTGACTTGAGCGGGGACACATGACAGAAGAATAAGATTCTGGCATCTGAAGATGCATGATGTTTTATATTTAATGTGTTAATTTTGAAAGACAAGAATGTTTTAAGACAAGTTATGAATTAATATGTAATGTTTATGAAAGTTTTATATTCCGCGTAAAGTTTTAATTAACTCTGATATTTAAAACTGTATTTATGAGTAAATCCAACATCCAATGTAGGGCACCGGGATCGGAGCCTTACAAGTAAAGGAAATTATCAAGAGACCATTGTCTCAAGTTGATGAGACTCAGGTCTTATTTTAAAATATGAATCTACGAAAAGTGGTTCATGTTAATGAAACGCCTATTAATTTAAACCCCATATTGTTTGTTCCAACACAACCAATTTGTAAAAATGTGAACACAAGCGTGGTTCAAGCTGCATATCTGAGATGTAAGTCTAAAAGACCTGTGACATATTCACAAGCAGCTAAACCACACACGGATTTAATTAAGCTTAAACTTTCTAGTGAAACGAAAGAGGTGCCCAAGACTGAGGCATGGACTACCTTTTTGGACTAATCATGTTTCCTATATGTGCAGAGTTTATCCAAGACTATATCAGGTGAAAACTGGATCATGGATAGTGGATGCTCTCGTCACATTACCGGCAATATTGACCTACTAACCAATTTGAAGAATATTCAAGGGGTTATGTAGCGTTCGCGGATAATTCTGAGGTGATGATTATGAAGGAAAGGGACGTGTCAAACGGAAGCATTACGTTTGAAAATGTTAATTATTGTGACAAGGTGGATCACAATTTGTTGAGTGTTTCTCAAATTTGTGACAAAAAGTATACCACCGTATTCACTGATAAGGAGTGCATAATACTCAAACAAGGATATGTCATTCCAGAAGACATGGTTGTTATGTGATCTACTCGGTCAAACGATATTTTTGTACTAAATATGAGTACTAAGGTATCGACTTCTAAGTTTGTTGAAACGTGTTTTATCTCTGAGGCAACAGAGACGGACTTGATTCTATGGCATAGGCGTATGGGTCACATTCATGTCAGAAAGATGAACCATCTTATGGCAAATGATTTGGTGGAAATTGTTTCCCTGAAACACTTCAAGTTAATCGATCACTAACACTTCAAGTTAATCGTTCACTGTGTTGCATGCAAGAAGGGAAAACGGCAGAAGAAGTAGCACCCAACGAAGTTATTTAATACAATTGATACTCCTCTAGAATGACTTCATATGGATTTAATTGGTCCGGTGAATCGTGCGAGTATTGCTGGAGATTGGTATTGTTTAGTTGTAACCGGCGACTATTCAAGGTACTCGTGGGTGTTATTTATGAGTTTTAAAGATCAGACACCTGTTCTTGTTCAAAACTAAATCACTAAGATAGAATCACTTTACAAACACAAGGTGAGACGTATTCGGAGTGACAATGGCACGGAGTTCAAAAATACTATATTGGACTTTTTCTATATTCAGAAAAGGATCCATCGGGAATATAGTGCTCCATGCGTACCACAACAAACGGTGTGGCTGAATGGAAGAACCAAACATTTATTGAAGCAGCAAGAACAATTCTTGCAGATTCAAAGCTTCATGTCCAAATTTTGGAATGAGTATGTGAAAACAGCATGTTACACACCCAATCATGTTCTGACGGTTAAGAAGCTGCAAAAGATGAGTTACGAGCTTGTAAACAACCGTAAATAATTATTTAGAGCCTTTCAGATGTCCTTGCATAATGCTGAAACGTGATGCGGGAAAATTCGAAGAGAAGGCTGTTGAGGGTTACTTCTTGGGCTATGCATCGCCTAAGAAACGTGTCTTTAATTTCTCTTCATGTTGTGTTGAAGAATGGTACCATGTTGACTACGAAAGCTACACAGCACCTCCTGCCGGAAAGGGTTCTGGTTGGATGTTCGACTATGAGAGTTTATTTAACTCATTTACTCCCATAGGTGATCTACCTGACAAAGACTTGGTGCGTGCTTACTTGGAAGATAAATTATTTTCCGCACCAAGGGCATCTATTTATAATGAATTGAATGATGATCATCCTAAAAATTTAATACAGTTTCTGTATCATCGGATGATGGTCACTTTGTTGATTTTTCTTCAGTACCTTTGATGACGTTGTAGCTAAAGAGAACCTAAGTAATTTAAGTAATCATGTTGTTTTGCCTGATAATCCAACACTTCGGATACATACGTATCATTCACAGGCAACATCATCGGTGATCTCGATGCTGGTGTTCAGACACATCATCAGATTGATAATGCGAGTGATTCTAATATATATTGTGTGCGTATGCCGATATGCATTCATCAAGAATCATGAATCTCGCGAAATACACTTGCTTTCTTCTAAAATGGAACCAACGAATGTTCATAAGGCGCTTGAAGATTCTTCTTGGCTACAAGCAATGCAAGAGGAGTTGCAACAGTTGGGTTGACTGTGTGTGTAGGATCTCATTGATAAACCTGATCAGGTTAAGAAACCTATACCGACTAAATGGGTTTTCAAGTGTAAAAAGAATGATCGTGGGGTCATCGTTCGGAATAAAGCGCTTGTAGTCGTGCAAGAGTTTCATCAGCAAGAAGGCGTAGATTAGACTAAGGTATATGCTCATGTTGCAAGACTAGAAGCTATACGAATGTTTTTAGCCGATGCAGCCTACAAGAAAATTAAGGTATATCAAATGGAGGTTAAGAATACGTTTCTTGATGGGGATCTTCATGAAGAGGTGTTCATGAAACAGCCTCCTGATTTTGAAGATCCGGACTATCCTGACCTTTTTTACCGTTTAAACAAGGCTCTTTATGGTCTACATCAAGCCCCAAGAGCTTGGTATGGCACGCTTTCCTACGGATAGTGGCTTCAAACGAGGGATTGTGGATTATACCACGTTCTACAAGACTGTCAGAGAATATTTGCTCCCCGTTCAGATTTATGTCGATGACATCATATTTAGCTCAACAAACAACAAGCTATGTAAGGAATTCGAAACGTCGATGCAGACCAAGTTCGAGAAGAGCTTGATAGGGAGATGAATTTATTTTTATGGTTGCAGGTTCTACAGTCTGAAGACAGAGCATTCATTCATCAGACGAAATATGTGAACGACGTCTTTTTACCGATTCAAGATAACTGCCGGAAAAATCCCTTCTACTGCTCTTCTCGTGGGTCACGATTTGTTACCGAATGAATTGGAGGATACCGTTGATTCGACCCTGTACCGAGCTATGATAGGTTATTTAATGTATCTAACCGTGTCACGTCCTGATATTATGTTTGATGTTTTCTTGTGTTCCAGGTATCAAGCGAGTCCCCGAGTGACTCATCTGGCGACGGTTAAACGTATATTTCACTATCTAAGGAGTAATCCAGACATCGGGTTATGGTATCCCAAGGATGATAGTTTTGATCTCACTGCGTTTTCCGATTCGTATTATGGAGGATGCAAGATCAACTTCAAGTCAAATACAGCAGGTTGTTACTTTTTAGGAAGCTGGCTTGTTTCCCGGCAGTGTAAGAAGCAGACAACGGTCTCCACTTCAAACACAGAAGCCGAATACGTGGCAGCCTCGAGTTGCTGCTCACAGGTTTTATGGATCCAGCAAAACTTGCGGGATTACGGTTTGAAGTTTCTTACTACTCCCATATTTATTGATAACTCTGCTGCTATTTGTATAACGAAGAACCCCGTGCACCACTCTAAAACAAAACATATTGATATTCGATATCATTTTATTCATTGTCGCTATGAAAAGAAATTAATCAACATAGAAAAGGTACACACGAATTATCAAAAGGCTGACCATTTTACCAAAGCATTCAATGAAATGAGATTTAAATTTTTGCTTGGTTTAAATGGTTTTGAAAACTCTTGCTAAAGTCTTTAAGCTCGGATAATCATTTTTTGTTTTTATAGATTTAATTTTGTTTTTATTTTCTTTAATATTTTGGTTTTGGGGGAGAAAAATACAAAAATATTGTGCTTTCTGTTTGTACTGAGAAAATCCAAAAACATTCAAATATTTCAAAAATACAAAAACATTAAAAATATTATGTCCTCAAAATGATTTTTGAAGCAAAAAAGAGAAGATAAGCTTAAAATGTTGTGTGCTTAATTGTATTAGTGCATCCGTAGGCTTTAAAACAAGAAAGTAAGAAAAATTAAGTGATATAAACATAAACCCTAGCCAAATCTGGTAGTCTCAAAAAGTTTTTAAAGATTGTTGTGTGTGCATGCATTCATTTTTCTTAGAAATTCAACTTATTTTAATTTTCATTTTGCAAAGAAATTCCACTTTATTTTTGCTTAAGTCTTAGACTCTCTACACATGTAGGAATACCAATCCGAGGGTTAAGGCCTAAGTATTCTGCTTTATTATTTTGTGTTTCGTACAAGCCTTGGATCTTCTCCGCGTATACTATTAGCAATGTATCGAACTGGAGGTTAAGGCCTCTACAATTTCAACTTATTTATCTTTTTATTTTGTTAAAATGAAACCTTATCTGTGTGTAGTAATACCGATCTTAAGGGGAAATTTTAACCTACTACTTTATTTTCAATTTTCTTATTTTTCCATGAGTCACAGCAAATCAATGTTAGTAAGAAAAAGACATACATGAAAAGCTTCATGGTATGAGATATACAAATTAGGTCTAAAAGATGGGGGCCACTTACGATTCGTGCTTAATTGAACAAATCTACTCATATCACTGAAATTTCAGATACATTTGTTGTTAAAGTTTAAGTGGACAACAATACCAATGACTGACTTAACACCAGTCATAAAAACGCTGAAATATTATACTGTGGGAGAAGGGCGATTTGGTCAATATGATTCTCTGCTCAACTCACAAAAATATGTATCGCTTTCGTTTAATAAATTTCAAAATTCAAAAAGATTTTTTTTATTTTGTTTCTGTTTTATTTTTTATTACCTAGCTATGAGGTAAAGTTTGAAAAACAAAATTGAAAAAAAATATTACAAAAAGATTTTCCCACAATTATAAGTTAATTGTTTTTAAGTTGATTATTTTTAACTTATGTGTTTTTCACGTAAAACATGTTAAGGTATTGATTTTATCCCGAGTGGTAAACATTTTAAGGTAAAGTTCATTGAAACACGGGTTTCAATGCATATTTAATCCACGAAAAGTTGAAAATGAAAATTGTCAATTCTACTTTGCTATTTTAATACCCCATTCGTTACTTTGACTGCAACGAATGAAATCCATTCGCTATCATAATTGATAATGATTGTAGGACATTCGCAATGAGAAATGATAGAGAATGTCTCCATTCATTACACCGCATTCGCTTATGCTGGCCTGATAACGAATGACCTCATTCGCTATTGATTGTGATAACGAATGAAGAACGAATAACATGCTATTCGTGATGGTTGTTAACTTATTGTTGATTTGTTAACTATTGTTAACGAATGAGACAACGAATGAGGGCCATTCGTTAATTTTGAATTAAAAAATGAACCCATTCGTTTGCCTAGGGATGCGTGCAGATCTTATAATATACAACCCAAAGTGATTAGACGAATAACCCATTCGTCTACCTCGTTTATTGCACTCCTTAAGCTAACTCTTGCGTACTTTTCCCAGAAAATTAAACTTTCACTATATCAAATTTCATCAATCTTTCTATACTCATAAGGTATAGACGATCACAACGTGATCTTTTTCTTCAAAATTGATGATTGTTTGATGGGTTAATTAATAGAATTAAATAACTAACATTGCTTGAATCAAATAACCTAGTTAAACTTGATAATTGATATATCTATTAATTTTGGTAGTTTAGCGATGTAATTTCGAGCCTAGTATTACAGTTTTTACGTCGATTCATCGTCATTTAGGTCCAAAATGCATTCTCGGTTTTGCATGTTTGACTATATGTGTTTGATTAATTTTGACTTGGACTATTTGTGAGTCAAACCATAATAGTATTCAGATCTAATCGTTATAGATAATGAATGGAGGTTCATTCGCGTCTACAGTGACCGGATGAACCCATTTGTTATGCCTAGATAATGAATATGTACATTCGTTTGATTGTGTAACGAATGAAACCTCATTCTTCTTATATACTCAACTAATGACCTCATTCGTTACTAAGGCATTCTTGATCATGCTATTCGTTAGTCTAATGATGACAAATCACCTCATTCGTTATAAAGAATGAACCCATTCGTCATAACAAATGGTATAACGAATATGCTAATGTATTTTTAAACAAAATCAAATTTTCACTAAGTATAAGCGAAAGTTTTGATTAAGTTATAAAACGATCGGGTTACTAATGTTTTGGTTTGTGTTACAAAAATGGTTGATGAGTTTATGGCAGATGCGGCACAAGAGAACCCTGACGTTCAAGAAACCCCTATTATACAAGAAGAACTACAAGCTGAAGCACCACAATCACAACAACCAGCTGCACCAGCCGTTGCTGAACTTGCTTATGACAAAATTCACAACATTTGTGCATTCTTGCAAGATGACTTTGTAGGTTGTGACATGTTTGGGGACGTGATTGCATTCTTACGTCACTCACGCGTTCACTATGTCATATCCTCTGATGTCCCAGTACATTTCAGCGTGATACGTCCATTCTAGGATAGTGCTCATTACAACGATGCTAAGAAGACTATCATTGCAAAGGTACAGAATAAGACAATAAAGATTGTTGTTGGTGTGATTCGTCGAATTCTTTGCTTTACTGACACTATTGATCACCCGTGTGAATTTGACAAGACGTTTATATGAGGCTTATTTCAGAGATTATATTACAATGGCGATCTTGATCGTTCCCAATTCAACAAGACATACTTGTGCGAACAATACAAGTATCTGCTACATGCTATTATACATTGCCTCGGGGGACGTGAGGGTGGATTCAAATAATGCATGATTATGCTGCAATCTATGTTCGTCACACTGATATTGAACAAACCGTTCAATTTCTCGGAGCTGATATTTTATCACTTTAAGGAGAATTGTTTGGTCAAGCATCGGAAGAACAAGTTTCTAATGTATCTCGCATTCTACAGCTTATCATTCAGGATTTGATTCCTGACCTTGTGATTGATCAGACTCTGATGGATGATGTATTGGTTTTGGGGCATATGACAACAGATACGATGAAAAGCATGAAGAAGTATCGCAAACAAACATCTGAGGATAGACCGAGGGCTAGACATTTGATTGGTCATATGGCGAATCCGAATTATATATGTTCATCTAATGATCGTTTGATCCATGATGATTCGGATTCTGAACGTGAAGATGGACAAGGTGGGAACAACGACGGGAATGAAGGTGATGATGGTGGTGATGGTGGTGATGGTGGTAATGGTGGAAATGGGGGATCTAGGAAACGTATCATGGTTGAGGCACCTAGTTCTGAAGCTGCTCAACGTAAAAGAAAGGGTAAGGCTCCAATGAAAGAACAACCACCAAAACACGAGTTACGAGACGAGATGGTGTGGAGATTGGTCCTCAAGTACCAAGGTCGTCGATTCCTCAACAAGTGTCGGTGGTGTCGCCTACTATTAGCACCCCGGCTATTACTCTTATAACGACAGCATCCACAGATCTGATATTTGCTTCGATTCCACAATCGTTGCTCTCTCTTATGCCGACATCTCCAATCACTACGATGGTTACATCTCCCGCTCTGACTACGATGCAAAAGCAGCCGATAGCTTAATCATTTACGAGGTTTAGTCGTCCTCAAGGTCTAGTTCAGCCCGTGCCTCTCTCGTTTCATACATTGATTGTTCCACACCAGATGGATATGTTGTTAAGCTTGATCCACCTTCAGGAAAGTCAAATGGCTGCTGACTGTAATTTACAAGATCAAATGAGGATGGTCCAGTGAAGAATGGTAAGCCACACCTCTTACTGTCAAAAGGAAAATCGTGAGCTTCGAGTGATTGTTGCTGCTCAGGGGGGAGAAATGGATGAACAAGAGAACATCATTCTCCAACTCACTTGCAAGGATGATGCATTGAAAATATTGAAGAATAAAGATGATGATAAAGATCCAGATGTAGTTTTGGTGGAAGTGGTGGAAGTGAGCAGAAAAAATCTGCAAATACGTCATCTGCTGCTGGTGGTGTGGAAACTGGTTATGAAAGAAAGAAGGAATGACCATGGGCTTAAGCCCATGATCCATAAATATATAAACCATAATCACCACTAAATTCCTCATTTTACACATATTCCATACACCACCAAAACACACACTTAAGCTTTCTCTCTAGTTTCTTCCTTCTCTAGCCGAAACCAAGAAAGAAACCGAGCGCCGACCTGAGGTAATGATAGTCTGATGTTATATAAGCTTAAACCCGTTAGATATAATCACAAAACGAGGAGCCGGCACCGTTAAACCGTTTAAATCACGAGATCCGGGTGGAATCGAGTATAAACTGAACCTAAGTTGGGCTTAGGGGTCACCCTAGCTCAGATCTGGATCGAATGGGGCGAAAAATGAGTCAAAACTCGTTTTTTTAACGAAACCGCGTTTTTTCCGGCGACGACGCCGGAAAAGGTGTACGAGGTAAGGATGTCAGGGAATGTTCCCTGACATTCTGACCTAACCCTAGTTCGTCAGCAGGCATAACGAATTAGCAAGTGGTTCGTGTGTTGACTCGTTAAGGGAGGAATAACGAACTAAGTCTCATTCGCAAAGCGGTTCGTTATAATGCCAGTTCGTTATAAAGAGTCCAATTCGCTATGATGACCAGTTCGATAAAAGGTCTAATTCGTTATGAGGACTGGTTTGTTATGAGAGTTCAATTCGTCATAAGGTTCAATTCGTTAACCAGACCAAACGAATAAGGTCTGATTCGTTATAAAGTAACGAATGGGTTCATTCGTTAAAGGACTGAGGCGAACTAGAAGTTTAATGAAATGACATAACAGAACCCTGGACTTAGAAAAGAAGGAATTAATTACAAATAAGCCCTTGAACTTTTGAGATAGCGAATTAAATAATAATTTTAAATCCTAATGGAAAATGTGTTACGACAGTTAATGAAAAATAAAATTT